>NW_028259145.1:1515151-1818181 GCF_977971745.1 Zootermopsis nevadensis
TCACAGTCAACGACAGCAATTTCTGTGGAAAAGAAAGAAAGAAAGAAAGAAAGAAGCTCAATATGTAACATGCCACGATCAGGTGAGACAGAGAGAAAATGAAAGAAGAGAAGAGAAAATAAACCCAGTTCAAGATAAACATATTATAACCTGCTTTACTATCATTTATACATTACATATATGGATGACCTATGTTCACATATGTAAAGAATATTAATAAAATAAAAAAAACTACTTCCAACTTGTGACTTGTGAGAGAAGTTATATTTTAAGCACGCACTACACTCTGCAATCTTACCTCTTTGGGCGAGTGTGTCTTGGGCCAAAATTTTAGCAGACACTTGATAACAGGTTCTGTGAGGGAAGGGTCCTTCTCGAGGAACTGTACCACACAATAGGCCAACTGCGGGTGATACACTGAGAGCGACTTCACCTTGTGTAGCGGTAGCAACACCTTCAGTAAGAACACTTTATGTTCTTCCTTCAGAGGCAGGGCAAAGCCATTAATAATGCTGCAACAGAGTCAAACGTTCTGCTAACGTACATCAAACTTACTTGGTAAGAATTAAAAAAAAAATATCCATGTACGAAGACATACAGGGAGAGCGTACGTAAACGCTTGGAACATTTTCAGCTTAAGCAGCGGATAAAGGTGAGTGGCCAGCTTCATGCTCCAGCCATTTTATTTCTGCGAAAGCATCCGTGGTACCCTTTCATAGGCTTGGTGAACTCCAGAACAGTGCTAAATGTTGTGATAACGAGAAAACTCTAGCTATACCAAATCACTTTATGAAGTGAGCAATCACAGTTCATATGGCAAAAGTAAATAGAAGTAAAAAGAATTTGTAGGAAAAATGCAACTCCTTCAACTGATTTTATCACCAAACTTGTGAAGATCTCCACTTAATGGTACCTGCACCTTGTGGTGGTAGTGGGGCTTGAGTACGTCAGTGACCCCAAGAGCTACTGGTAGGGCCTCCCTAGCCAGATTGGTCGAGGGGGAGAGGTCAGACTAAGACAGGTACCCTGGTCCTCCAGGTTCGGGGTTGGTCGCAAGGCTAACAACCTTGCACCGTAAAAAGGAAGACGTTTCGAAACCTCGATCAAAGCCTCGGACAGACGGACCTAACGGATGACCGAATGGAAGAGGAGAATTGAGGAGGCCATGGACCGAATACGGACCGGAGAGCCATAGAAAAAGAATACTTGTGAAGATTTCGGGCATATTTTATAACCACTCATGCCAAATTTCATATCCACCAGTCACAGGCTTTTTCGCTGTCTACTGCAGCTATTATATAGATTGAGGTCTAGCCAGGCAGCACACGCAAGCAGCGAATTTGATCGCTGCTACTTCAGATAATGAGTATCAGGTGGTGTAGGCTGCTTTTTAATAACATTACTTAAATCACTGTTACTGAAATATTACATATTCCTGGCACGCACTAAGAAAAAAGAGAAATGGTGCATTAAATAAGACCAAATACTGTACGAAGGTGCAATCTCCTACCTGCCCAATATTTCAAGTAGTTCAGCGATTCCATTATGGTGTTCAGTTTCATAGATAAACCTGCAGATAAAGACAAACAAAATTTAAATGCAAAAGAGAATGCTAGCCAATGCCACATTTATTTCAGTTCACAAGCTGGAGGATAATGAACATGTTCATGGAGTCGGAAGAATATTCCTACCTTCCGTGCTTCTAACACTAATTACAGGGAGCACTAGAAACTACCTTTTACGCTGTGTCAGATTTTAAAGGCTGAAGTTCAGTCACTTCTTGGTCAATATCAGTGACTGACGGTGCTACTAAAAGCCAGCATATTATTTAGTAATAATAAAGAATTTAATAACTTGAATGATATTTCAAAAACAAACACAATATATTTCACAAGACACCACTCTCTTAAAGGTACCAGACACGTTGAAGAACAAGTTCCAAAATGCGAACAACAGACTGAATACAACGCTGGTAAGGAACAGAGCAGCAAAAAGCTATCCAGTACAAAAATGTTAACATCTGAAATCTTACCTATAAAATATGTTGTTGATTTGTTTTCGGATGTACGCGCGGAGTCCCAGGAATTTACCATAAATTCTGTGCAACGTTGTTTTCAGAAAATCCCGTTCTCTTGGATCTTCCGAGTCAAATAATTCCAACAACTGGAACAACGAACGTTAGCCTCAATTGATCGATCAAATAAATAAATAAAAAAAAAAATCGGAACTAGAAATTTAATTTCCACAATCACAAAAGAGATCCCACATTTTAATAACTAAAAATACCAACGACTTAATGTAATTAAAAACTAAAAGTAATCATTATTTAAACATTCTGCCCATAGCCTGACAACGAGAGTAACAAGTTTTATATAAACCGGCTCATTACGTTCCCTCCTTTCCTTACTATGTCTACTGATATTTCAGGTTTAATATTAATTAACTTGCATTGTTTCAGTAAACTTCAATTAACCTACTGGAATGTGATTTGTATATTAAATAATTAAACACCTACACATATCAAAATTCCAAAGAAAGCGAAAGATTAAATGCCTAAATGAGACTATTTACTAAAAAGAATGCAACTTATTGTACTACGTAGTCTCACTTTTTTAAGAAACGTTATAATAGAGAACGAGTTTCGGAATGTTTATCCTCATAACAGTCACGGTAAATCTGCTCAATTAATCTTTCAATTCAAAGTCTCGCACATAAACCAGGGAGAGCAACTGATTTTATCTGTCAAAGTCATAAGAGCGCCATTTCTACTGTATCACCCTTTTTTGTGACAAAAGTGTGTCGAAGATATTATTTCGGCCCATCAAAACAAACTACCCCTTTCATAACCAGCGACTTCAATAAATGTTACTGACCTGCAGAACAAATTTCTGGTCAATATACCTTTTGGCGGCATTTGGTTGGAAGTCGGGCGATTCCAAAAATCTGCAAAGAATTAAACATTTTGTTATGTGTATACTACACAAATTTTAAAATCAGGAATATCCTTCGAAGACATGCTCGTGCAGAATATACACTAATCACAAGCTTTGTGAGGCAAAGAAAATGTTACATGATACTGTTGGAAATTTTGGAGGCTAAACAACTGATTTATGGACACTTACAACGGAATCCTTGAATAATAAATGCATTTTCTTAGGACTTATTATTATCACAGAGGCTGTTGGCCAGACATTCTCTGGTGTCTAACGGTGTTGCAGTACCCTACTTTGACGCAAAGCTAGCAGGACTGGACGTATGACAAGATGGATGGCCGATTAAGAGTTAACAGAAGTTATTTCTTTATCATGTAATGACAACATTAATAGCGCGACCAAATTACTTAAAAAGGCAATACACAATTTAAATTAAATATTGCTGAAATACAATATAAATAATATTAACTGTAAACTTAAAGAAATGGCTTCTGAAGAGGAACATTCCTTTAGATTTCCGATAACAGAACGACAAACTGATAGAACAGGCTGCACAATTCTATTTGGTTGGGATGTGATGAAGTATGCGTGGTTCATAATAGTACTTAATGTTACAGCATATCTGTAGAACAAAACGACGCAAAGAAACAAAACAAAACATAAAAAAGATGACAGTTAAAAAATATCCTGATAAATTCTGCCAAGCATTATGCAAACAGAGTGTAATTTTATATAAGACTTGAAGTGTTCATCGTGATTAATTAATAAAATCTCTCAGCAGATCAGACACATTAATTTGAAGCAAAGTCCAATGTTTCGGAGATTTCTGCCGCCACCAAGATAATTCCCTAATGATGGACGCAGAGGATATCTTTGAAACTTTTGACTTCTCCTCCAAACTGACGTGGCTGAGAGCCTGAGAAGATTCTATCAACGTCTAATTTTCTTCTACAATTTCTTTTAAAGAAGATTGAAATGCCACCTACAAAAATAGCCTTGGGCATTATCAGCCATATTTTTTAGAATTAAAAGAACTGTCACTTATTTAAGGGTGTACAATGTTAAAATATCATTTCTTCTATAGCATAAGATTATTCAAGCTTGCATTCCTTAAAGTCATTCTGTCTTGCCTTCCAATGTGTTTGAATACAAGCACAATACATAAAATTATGAAAATAAGGAATCACACTTTACCTGAGAAAGAACTCATAAACGAGCTGCAAGTGTGGCCAAGCAGCCTCCAAGGTGGGTTCATCTTCTTCTGGGTCAAACTCGGCCCCATTCGGATTGCTTGAGGGCGGCAGGGTCCGGAAAAGATTAACTGCAAACTGACAAACAGAATAAACCATCAAAATGGCAATTACTTGATAAAATAAATACTTATTCGACATACAAAGCTAAGCCCCACTGGTGTTCGGAATTTAATGCGAAGCGATTACTGTTCTGATCAGGTTATTATGGCTACTGGCTTGGCACTTTTGAAAAGAAATTTAAATGGCTTAGGGATTCCTCACTGTTTAAAACGTGAACGTTTATTATGGTCCATTAAGGCCTGCCACTGGATCATCCTGAATCAGTCGAATGACCACGTGGAGATCAAGCAGCGGAAGTGGATCGGGCACACGCTGAGGAAGGGAAATGAAGCCATTGAGAGAGAGGTCTTGGACTGGAATCTGCAGGGGAGAAGGAAGAGAGGGAGGCCCAGACAGATGTGGCGAAGATTTGTCCACGCTGAGGAACTGGAAGAAAAAAAGAGCTGGAATGAAGTGGCTGTCAGCAGAACCAGGTGGTGGTGCTTTGTTGATGCCCTATGTTCCTCGACGAACAACAGGAATTGGTGATGATGATGATAATGACCTGGGTTTGATTCCTGACAGGAAGAGGAAATGTCATCTTGTAAGATTTGAGGTTTTCACAGCGGTGAGTATGAAGATTTCTGTCTTCTGGGTTGTTGCGCTGTGTAGTCTGGTCGATGTTAACCAACGTTTCGGAGGTCATACTGCCTCCATCATCAGGGCGATGAGCATGAAGATTTCTGTCTTCTGGGTTGTTGCGCTGTGTAGTCTGGTCGATGTTAACCAACGTTTCGGAGGTCATACTGCCTCCGTCATCAGGGCGATGAGTATGAAGATTTCTGTCTTCTGGGTTGTTGCGCTGTGTAGTCTGGTCGATGTTAACCAACGTTTCGGAGGTCATACTGCCTCCATCATCAGGGCGATGAGCATGAAGATTTCTGTCATCTGGGTTGTTGCGCTGTGTAGTCTGGTCGATGTTAACCAACGTTTCAGAGGTCATACTGTCTCCATCATCAGAGTATGAAGATTTTTGTCTTCTAGGTTGTTGCGCTGTGTAGTCTGGTCGATGTTAACCAACGTTTCGGAGGTCATACTGCCTCCATCATCAGAGTATGAAGATTTCTGTCTTCTGGGTTGTTGCGCTGTGTAGTCTGGTCGATGTTAACCAACGTTTCAGAGGTCATACTGCCTCCGTCATCAGAGTATGAAGATTTTTGTCTTCTGGGTTGTTGCGCTGTGTAGTCTGGTCGATGTTAACCAACGTTTCGGAGGTCATACTGCCTCCGTCATGAGCGCAATAACCCAGATGACAGAAATCTTCGAATGCTGAGGACCACCCAATCTCCCATCCAATGGATGCCATGGTCACTTTTGCCAGAGATGCAATGAATACAGCACAGGAGAACACACTATGAAAACATGATATTGCGATCCAAGTGGAAACATTTCTTAGTGGACATCACTCCCTAGTTACACAACGTAACTTCATTTGCAGTCACTGTGGTCGTAGACAACAATACAGGAGTATATCTTAACCCTGTAACTATATCAGAGATAACGAGGCAAAGGTCATCTTACAAACAAACCATAACAAGCCAACTATCATACCAGGAAGCTTCAACTGTGATGTTGAATAAGGCCAACCTCAGGACCAAAATAGTGACAGACTTCCTTGAAAACAAGGGGTTTCACCTCGTAAACAAACCTACTGAAAATGCATATGTGGCCACAAACAGAACAAGTACAAATGGCCTGGCATTTCTCATCTGCAGCGGTAATAGCCTACAAGCAATGCATTGGAAAACAGTTATGGTACCATTAAGAAAACACATTTTTGTGGTACTGCAAAAGAGAGGCCTGAAGATCAGTGGATCCCATGCAGATGACTGGAAAGCCCTAACTTCAGCACACACGTGCTGACCATGAGCCTGGCTCTATCTGTATTTGTGTTATGTGGCGATAAAATCAGTGGTTCTCAAACTTGGTGGGGGGACACAACAGTTAAAAATAAGGGATCATTTTTAACTGTTGTTGTTGCTGTTATTTTCTTAGCCAGTAACAAAGAAATGCAGAATAGTCAGATCGTCTGAAACCTTGTCAAAATACGAGGCGCGTCCCAAAAGTAAGTTTCCCACTCGTCCCACAGCTAGCAAACCTTATATTGCGCGAAGCGACTGTGCGTACGTGATAGAGCAATGACGTAGCATGGCTCATGCACTAACGGCACTTCCCGCGTTCTCACAGTAGCATCGTTGCAGCTGTTGAAGATGGAGGTTCTTATTCTAGCTCCCGCCGACTGTGAAGTGCGGTCAGTGATAACGCTAGGCCGCACACGGCTCGACGGACAGCAAGTCTCCTGCAGGAGTTCAGCTGGGAGGTGTTTAATCATTCACCCTACAGCCCGGACCTCGCTCCCAGTGATTTCCATCTTTTCCTACACCTCAAGAAATTCCTGTCCGGTCAGCGTCAGCGTTTTGAGAATGACAGAGAGGCGGAGATGGTTGTCACACAGTGGTTCCAATCCCAGGCGGCAGACTTCTACGACACAGGTATTAAAAGTTGGTCCCACGGTATGACAAATGTCTCAATTCCGGTGGCGAATATGTTGAAAAATAGCTGGACACTTGCTGTATCTGTTGCAATAAATATTTCCATGAAATTGTGTTTTGTTTCTGTAAACGGCCCCAGGGAAACTTACTTTGTGGACGAGCCTCGTAGCTAGAAACCCCGGAAGTGAAACAGTGCGCAGTTTGAATTACAGGGGCGAGTCTCACAATCGAGTAAATACGGTAACAACGAGTAAAAATATTCGTTCTTGGTTTAAAAATTATCAATGAACCACAAAGCAAACTCGTTTATTTTTCAGTGTTAACCGAGCTAACATGGTTAACAACGCTCCGTCCCTATTAACACATCTTATTTACATTACGCGTTGCAAAACTACGTTCGTCACATGACACCTCAACAGGAAGTAACAACTTGGCTGCCAACAAAGAAATCATTCAACCAACAGAACGATCCAGCGTTACTGCATTACGAGTAATGCTTTCAAAACTTCAAACTCAAAAATGTAAATAACGTACAACACTTACTTCATGAAACAGCTATTCTTTGTCTGTCTATAATTCTTGTTACACTACGCTCACTGGCGCACACACGAAGTCGCAAAAAGTATATGTAACAGAAAGTTCAACTATCGAAGCGTATCGATACGGAGCACGGCACGGAGATGCTATTGCAGTCCGCCGAAAAATTGTTGCAAGACTATACGATGTCACGGCCCAAAAGATCATGACTGACATCTCAATCTCTCGCACAAAACAAATGCAAACGAAGCACATAAGAAAACATATTTGTCCGTACGTAGTACACACACACACAACGGGTAATAACTGCAAATTCAATCAATCTCTCATACCTTACGGAAGCATTACTACCCCGGGATACTTAACAGAATACTAATTTCTTTTACATTAGTAATTCAATTATGCTTACATTTTGCCACAATCTCCAGTGTATGCTGATGCGCTATGTGACTAGACCATAGGTTCCCAAACTTTTATACCTTGCGCCCCCTTAAAACATTTAATAAATTCCAGAACACGTGCACGCAAACAGATTTGACATAAAATTTAGCTATGAATATACAGCTGAACGCAGGTTAATGAATGTTTTTTGCACATAAATACGTTTAATGCAAAACAATGACAGCTCCCGAACTTGTAGATCCGTCCACAGGAACGTTACAGACAAGTTGCAAATGTTCCAATTTAGGATGGCGAAATATTTTGAACCAGATATGAGATGGTGCCGTTTCTAACCTATATTTATGCTTATTTCATTTTCATGTTGTCCCACGCCTCTTTGGTAGTAATATTGAAACGTGTTTATTTTTGCATGCCATTATTACTGTCAACTGTTCTGGTGTTTCAACCTAAGGTCGCATCGTGTACGAAGCGTGAACTGAAATGTTACATAACTGCTGATTATAAGGGCTACGCCTTATTGGTCACTTTTCTCCCACCGGAATCACCCATTTTTCAATTTCAGTAGATGATACTACGCCTATGAACTAGAAACCAAGCAACCCGTCATAAGTACAACGGATACAAGCCATCTAAATATATTCTTAACCCCTGTGACCCCCTAAATTAAACGACTCACTCAAATCTGAGCACAACGTTTACCTAATAACGCATGGCCAACTGCACGGAATAAACTGGTGGGTGGTAGTTACATAGTTATTCTATTTGTACCAGTCACGACAGTGACATCTACCGAGTGCACTGCCTACTGTCCACAGATGACGAGAAAAACCCTGCAAGGGGAAGTCGTTTCTGGTGCGGTGCGGGGGGAATGTTTACTGCCTGGTGGACTAGAGGGCTGCTATTGGTGGGAAGTGTGATACGTCAGAGTTTTACACTACTACAAAGACTGAAAACATCAAGCAGTTACGAGTAGCGTGTAGTGAGCGCACTTTTAATGTGTTCTGTGGGTGTTGCGATAATATTCTAGATTAAATCACTGTGCCTCTGTGAGGAAATCTTAAAGCTGTACCCATTAGAACACGTGAAAGCCTGTCGTCTGTTTAAAATAGTTCACAGACTGTTGTCTAAATTCTAAATAAGATGACTTCAAAACCCACATTTTCAGTCTACAAAAAAACAGCGAGGATGCAGTGTCTATGTGAAATTCGAGAGTATCAGCGGCGAGCCACTTATTCAGACAAAACTGTTCAAAAATTCTTCTCGCAAAATGCATACAATGAACGTCTGAGTTTATATGTCCACGTGTTTAAACTCAGAGCTACTCAGGTGATTATCTACACAAAATGGGTCTAATTATCCTTTTTCGGAATGTAAATCGATCAATCGATATGGGACATGAATGATATTTTATTATCTTAATTATAAGAAATTTTAAAATATTGTGATCAGACGGATTAAAATAAATAATTGTTAAAACGAATTTAGCATAATTCACGCACAGTTTTTATTACGCGCGAATTACCTGCACAGAAACACATATTAAAGAAATTAATGACAAAACGGGAAAAAAGACGAAGGAGGAAATGGATTATTGACTGTACGCTCGGTCATCGATCAGTTCCGTCTGGACACAAATTGTTTAATTTAAAATGTGAATGACAGGAATAATAATTATTATTCCGCCACGAATACGCCAATACCGTCTTTATAACGGGCTAATCCCGAAATACGTTAGTTTAAAACAAGCCTTTCAGGAGATGTGACACTCTTGTATAAAGACTGCATTTAACCCTCTAAGCCCCAGCGGTAACTATATATACCACCTGCTTCACACAGTTAATTAATCTGTATTTTGTTTGTATGGCTTTCGTAAGATTCTCAGTGTAAACAGCGATTATTTCCTTAAACATCGTCAACGAGTTGTCATTTGTAATAGTGAAGAGATGTGTTTTCTTCGCGGTACGGACTGATTTATTAAATAACATTTAGACGAGTTTCGGCTTCAAAGGGTTAAGAATTTTTTTCAAAACAGCAACTTCGAAATATTTAAACTAATCTCTACGCACGTAAAACACACGGTTACATCCGAATTAATTAAATGTATAAACACATGCATGCTGAACAAATCCACTCGCCTGCTTGTCCGTGAATTGTAGAAACAGCTTCAGTATTTTTGTGAACATTTTCTGTCGAATAGTCAGGCCGTAGGAAAAGGTTACATTGAAATACAGTTCACCGGCTGCCGACAGCAATTTTGACTGACTGAAGTACAAAATATTCGGCCGTGTTCATAAATTCACACGTCTCTATCTTGATCCAGTTGAATCCAGGCCATCACCCGGAGTATTTTTCGAATAAATATTCAAATAAACGTCTAGGTTTTGCAGGCCATCTCTCCCCTTGGGATACTCGACTAGAAGTTCACAGCCGTTTCTCATCTCCCACATCCCTACAAAATTTAAAGCTCTCCCCTTCTTTTTACAAATGCCTAGGCCTCTTAAAAGGTCGCGACTTTATATTTGCGATCAACATTTTGCATATCAAATCTAAAAGTTCGTGACGATGATGAGTCATTTGAATAAAAAATTTCCTTGGATATTTTCCATCGTCTGGGAAATAATAAAATAGAAAACGACGTTTCGGAGATGGGGCTCTATCTCCGTCTTCAGGTACCTACTCTGTTGAGCCCAATAGATTCAAAATTTAATTGATATTATGGATATTAAAAATACAATAAAATCTGGAAGAAAACATCATTTGAAATCTGATAAACATTTGACTAAAAAGTTGCATTTAAGAAATTATATTTAAGTTTATATAATTTTATACACCTGAAGATTGTTCTTTTAGAACTGAAACATGTAATGTAAAAAAGTGATGTTCTAATGTAAATCGAACATTTCGATGAGAACATCATTTAATATATTTTAAATATTTAAATGTTAATTATGGTAATATTTTAATATTTAATAGGAATTTTATTGTGATTAGACTGACAAGATTTAAACAAATATATATTTATCACAATATGACGCAACTTTATCATCTCATGAGGTGTAGAGTACAAATTATGGATTTAGTGAATATTGAAAAATCTGTTCACACAAACAGATATGAACAATTCACTTAAACCTATCGCCTGTTTACGTAAACCAAGAATATAAAACAAATAAATAAGTTTAAGTGCTTATAGGCCATGTTTAAATAAACTGCTAACAACTGTTCGTGAGGAAGGACTTGTAAACTGTGGAACTCTCGCCAGCCTCCTGTACGCATTCTTAGCAGCATTTTGTTCTCAGACATCCTGAATCTGTCTCTCTCTTACAACTCCACGCTTACCTTAAAACAAAGGCAAGATTCTGGCTTTTATACACTAATCTTTGCGTTTGCAGATAACACACAAGACAATAAAAAATATTTGAATTGGACGTAGCAATCATTTCCTGGATATACAGGGTGAGTCAGAAGTATGTTTACAAACTTTGTGCGCGTGTTCCTGGATCAAAAACAAGACAAAATGTTCTTATGAACCAACAAATGCATCTTTTTGAAAATAATAGCCAAAAATAAGTTTCAATGTATGCCTTTATTGTCAAGTATAAGGACAGGGATGTTTCTTTGTAACAGATGCTCAAAGGTTGTTTGATTCCTCTATTCTCCACACATGCCCGAGCACGACGTTACACAAGAACGTGGCAAGTGTCTTCTTAAGAATCGCCGATATGAAGGTCCTCTTAGACGCGATCGAAGCATGTGTGGACCAATATTCATGTCGCCAACAATTCCTGCCCAAACGTTAATTGAAAATCTTTGCTGGAAGCTGGATTCACTTTGATATAAAGTAAATTCATTGAAACTTATTTTTGGCTATTATTTCGAAAATGAAACATTTGCGACCTCATGTTGAAAGGTACATTATTTCTTATTTTTTATCCTGGAACACGCACACGAAGTTTGTAAACATACTTCTGACTCACCCTGTAATTTTGTCATGAAACTCGTTTTAAGGTGTCCTTCACGCTCTGGCGTGAGAGAAGAGCATTTCAAGCCTTTCTGTCTCTCGCAATTTCCTTTTGGGATATGCAACCTACATGGCGAAACTATAATAAGAGAGGTCTTTGTTAGACAGAAAACATTAGAACATTGTCCTAAGTGACTTGGCATGAAGAACATTATTCGAACGTAAATTTACTCCAAACTTGGTATTCATTACCCCAGTTCGAAAATAAATTTTCCAGCAATAATTTTTCTGAAGTAGAATTTCCACGACAAATTTTGAATGCACACTGTAAACGAAAAACGGTGCGAATTCTAGACCACCGCTTAACAGATTCACGACTGCCATTTCCCCGGGCTACTGAGACAACTACTCCTGCACAGTGGCATGGCGTGTAACCTAAACCAAGCTCAGCAGGGGTAAAACGATTCAAACTGGAAACCTGAAGAACGTACACAACCAGAAACGACCTTGAACACCAAATCTGGTAATATCCATTGCAGACAGCGGACACAAGGAATGGAGAAATGGATCTGTTATGATACAAACCTCGGTACACACACGATCAGCGAAGGACTTCGCCTGCCTTCACTTTCAAACGGGAAGTGACATTAGAGACTACTCAATGTTGTTTTGACGAACTCCACTGCAAAATATTCAACTCCCTTTTACTAATTTTACGATGTGCAAAGTCAGTAACAGCAAAGCAATGCTACAGTGTAAACTAGTTTTCTCATTTGATTCCCCTGCACGATAACGCTAGGCCGCACACGGCTCGACGGACAGCAAGTCTCCTGCAGGAATTCAGCTGGGAGGTGTTTAATCATTCACCCTACAGCCCGGACCTCGCTCCCAGTGATTTCCATCTTTTCCTACACCTCAAGAAATTCCTGTCCGGTCAGCGTCAGCGTTTTGAGAATGACAGAGAGGCTGAGATGGTTGTCACACAGTGGTTCCAATCCCAGGCGGCAGACTTCTACGACACAGGTATTCAAAAGTTGGTCCCACGGTATGACAAATGTCTCAATTCCGGTGGCGAATATGTTGAAAAATAGCTGGATACTTGCTGTATCTGTTGCAATAAATATTTCCATGAAATTGTGTTTTGTTTCTGTAAACGGCCCCAGGGAAACTTACTTTAAGGACGAGCCTCGTAGCATTAAGCAGCGAACTCTTTTCTTGTAGAAAGAAGTGAAAACATATTCACAGACACAGATTCCTGCCAAAGGCATCAACATGAAACCAACCTCCCGAAGACGCCAAATGCAGACTCCGCCAGCCCAGTTCGTACTCCTTGCTATGGAGACAACACTGCCATAAATTTATTTCAACTCTTTCCACATCGCAAGATGATGGAGACAGCAGGTACCTCTGAAACGTCGGTACAGTTCTACCAGACTATACGGCGCAAGAACCCATAAACAGCCATCTTCATACCTACCGCCATGAGATTTGCACATTCCACTCAAGGAAAGCTACATTCTGCACACTCGAGGTCAAGGTCTAGGCATAATCTACACGAAAGGGCTTCGATTTCGGGCAGGGTCAGTGATATCTCTTTATCTCTGTCGGCACGAACAGACAAGCCATGAGGACCAACAAAATGCCTATCCAAATCGACCGAAGCTGACCAATTCATCTACTGACGAAACTTATAAATCGTCCAGCTTTAGCTCCACGCACTTCATAAAATATTCATACAGTAGTGTTTATTCACAAGCAACTTTCCCCATTACCTTTAACTATTTTTATTTATTTAGTGTTCTGTCTGACGACAGGTCCATATGAACAGGATCCTTCCATCCTTTTCTCGGACTCGGACCTGTTCATATACGTTCTTGGCAGATGATCCAGAAGTGGTTTGCCATTGCCTTCTTCTGTGTGTGAATGGAGTAATTGTTGGGATGCCACTTAGGAAAACTCCGTGTTGCCTAGACCACGGCCTTGCCCAACACAAGTTATAAATTCGAACCCGAGACCCCAGGATTACAAGGCCAGCGTTCTAACCGCTAGACCACCTCATCTTATTATTATTTAGTGTTCTGTGTGACGACAAGTCCATATGAACAGGATCCTTCCATCCTTTTCTCGGACTGGGACCTGTTCATATACGTTCTTGGCAGATGATCCAGAAGTGGTTTGCCATTGCCTTCTTCTGTGTGTGAATGGAGTAATTGTTGGGATGCCACGGAGGAAAACTCCGTGTTGCCTAGACCTTTAACTTATTTAAATATAAATTTCTAATTATGCCTGTAGCCCGTGTCTGAACCCCAGTTCAAAAATGCACTAGGCTACTGACTCGAGCTGCTCTCGAATTACAACTAAAATGCACTGCCATCTATCCACATCCCACAGCCTTGTTCCTTATATTCTGTCGATATATCATTGTCATCACACAAAATATAATAACGACACTTTTCCTGACAAAGAATACAGTGACTTTGTCAACAGCGAAGAGGAGAATTTCCGATGTACAGAACATACGAAACAAAATGACACAATAGAACGAACCTCCGTTCAAACTATAGAAACAAATGGTGGAACAAAATCACTCTCTAAAAGAATCTTCGTATGCTTAAGCTGTATTCGCGGTGGGTGAAAGTACTTTCTCCTACCACGGCTGTAACATATTCTCTGTCGGTGGTCTTATCTTCCCGACAACTTCGGCGTCATATGCCCGTCTCTATGACGCACTTGGAGATAAGGAGGAACCTGATTAAATCTTTCTCGTTCAACGACGTATTCTGGCGAACGTGCAATGTTGCCCTCTGCTCGCAATAACTACGTGAAAGGAATATTTGCATTCATGTGCACAAATAAGCCGCGAGGCTCGCTGAAGGAACTAGACAGTAGCTGAAATCGACGACGACTGAATGGGGAGACGGCGAGCTCTGACGTCACAAGAAGCAGGGCAGAACAGACGACATGCAATCGATATCCACTAAGCCAGGCTTTACACTGACCAATGATACGCTTCCGATGTCCTGCCTTCTTTATATAACCATCCTCAGAATTTTTGTCGTGGGTCTTTCAAACGTGCCGAGAGCCTCGGCATCTCAATTTATCTAATCGCCATCCAGGTACACACATTTCTTCAGCCTCTGTACGCCTCAAGTAAACCCAGCAGCTTAACTTCTCAGAATTCTCGGAAAATGACGAGAGACGCCACGGAAGGAGCTCAAAGTTCCCCCATCCACTACTGCACCAACTGTGGGCTAACGAGATGGAAATCGCTGGAAACCAAGTCTGGAAGTAAAAGGACTTTAAATCTTTATTTCCTCGAGAATTTTAATTGGTGCAATGATAAAGGGAACGAAAACGGCAAATATCTGCAATAGCCATAGTATTGTACCGTGCACAATGTCTAGCTTAAGAGGAACGGACTTCTAACCTTCCCAGAAATGTCCAAACCTGGCATCAAAACCTTATCATTGCAGACAGCAGCCGACAAATTAAGAAAAACCAAAAACCACCTCAAACGCATTTTTCTTAAATCGGACACGAGGATGACCAGGAGAGGTAAGTACGGAACAATGTGCAAAGAAGCAGCCACTGTCGGGTATTTACAAAAGTTAACAATTAAAATTACAGAAACGTACCTAAGTGGCGGTGTCGGTAGTAATCCGAGTCTAGTATACACCGAGGATGTTAATGGTACGATGCAGAATATGAATCTTTAGAAATAAAACCTTCCACGTATGATTTGAGGTTTTCACAGCGGTGAGTATGAAGATTTCTGTCTTATAGGTTGTTGCACTGATGATGGAGGCAGTATGACCTCTGAAACGTTGGTTAACATCGACCAGACTACACAGCGCAACAACCCAGAAGACAAAAATCTTCATACTCTGATGACGGAGGCAGTATGACCTCTGAACCGTTGGTAAACATCGACCAGACTACACAGCGCAACAACCTAGAAGACAGAAATCTTCATACTCTGATGACGGAGGCAGTATGACCTCTGAAACGTTGGTAAACATCGACCAGACTACACAGCGCAACAACCCAGAAGACAGAAATCTTCATACTCTGATGACGGAGGCAGTATGACCTCTGAACCGTTGGTAAACATCGACCAGACTACACAGCGCAACAACCTAGAAGACAAAAATCTTCATACTCTGATGACGGAGGCAGTATGACCTCTGAACCGTTGGTAAACATCGACCAGACTACACAGCGCAACAACCTAGAAGACAGAAATCTTCATACTCTGATGACGGAGGCAGTATGACCTCTGAACCGTTGGTAAACATCGACCAGACTACACAGCGCAACAACCTAGAAGACAGAAATCTTCATACTCGTCGCCCTGATGACGGAGGCAGTATGACCTCTGAAACGTTGGTAAACATCGACCAGACTACACAGCGCAACAACCCAGAAGACAAAAATCTTCATACTCTGATGACGGAGGCAGTATGACCTCTGAACCGTTGGTAAACATCGACCAGAATACACAGCGCAACAACCCAGAAGACAGAAATCTTCATAATCTGATGACGGAGGCAGTATGACCTCCGAAACGTTGGTTAGCATCGACCAGACTACAAAGCGCAACAACCCAGAAGACAGAAATCTTCATACTAAGAATCGCCCTAATGATGGAGGCAGTATGACCTCCGAAACGTTGGTTAGCATCGACCAGACTACAAAGCGCAACAACCCAGAAGACAGAAATCTTCATACTAAGAATCGCCCTAATGATGGAGGCAGTATGACCTCCGAAACGTTGGTTAGCATCGACCAGACTACAAAGCGCAACAACCCAGAAGACAGAAATCTTCATACTAAGAATCGCCCTAATGATGGAGGCAGTATGACCTCCGAAACGTTGGTTAGCATCGACCAGACTACAAAGCGCAACAACCCAGAAGACAGAAATCTTCATACTAAGAATCGCCCTAATGATGGAGGCAGTATGACCTCCGAAACGTTGGTTAGCATCGACCAGACTACACAGCGCAACAACCCAGAAGACAGAAATCTTTATACTCTGATGACGAAGGCAGTATGTCCTCTGAAACGTTGGTAAACATCGACCAGAATACACAGCGCAACAACCCAGAAGACAGAAATCTTCATACTCTGATGACGGAGGCAGTATGACCTCTGAAACGTTGGTTAGCATCGACCAGACTACAAAGCGCAACAACCCAGAAGACAGAAATCTTTATACTCTGATGGCGGAGGCAGTATGACCTCTGAAACGTTGGTAAACATCGACCAGACGACACAGCGCAACAACCCAGAAGACAGAAATCTTCATACTCTGATAACGGAGGCAGTATGACCTCTGAAACGTTGGTTAGCATCGACCAGAATACACAGCGCAACAACCCAGAAGACAGAAATCTTCATACTCTCATGACGGAGGCAGTATGACCTCTGAAACGTTGGTAAACATCGACCAGACGACACAGCGCAACAACCCAGAAGACAGAAATCTTCATACTCTGATGACGGAGGCAGTATGACCTCTGAAACGTTGGTAAACATCGACCAGACGACACAGCGCAACAACCCAGAAGACAGAAATCTTCATACTCTGATGACGGAGGCAGTATGACCTCTGAAACGTTGGTTACATCGACCACTCTACACAGCGCAACAACCCAGAAGACAGAAATCTTCATACTCTGATGACGGAGGCAGTATGCCCTCTGAAACGTTGGTTACATCGACCACTCTACACAGCGCAACAACCCAGAAGACAGAAATCTTCATACTCTGATGACGGAGGCAGTATGACCTCTGAAACGTTGGTTAGCATCGACCACTCTACACAGCGCAACAACCCAGAAGACAGAAATCTTCATACTCTGATGACGGAGGCAGTATGACCTCTGAAACGTTGGTTACATCGACCACTCTACACAGCGCAACAACCCAGAAGACAGAAATCTTCATACTCTGATGACGGAGGCAGTATGACCTCTGAAACGTTGGTTAGCATCGACCACTCTACACAGCGCAACAACCCAGAAGACAGAAATCTTCATACTCTGATGACGGAGGCAGTATGACCTCTGAAACGTTGGTTACATCGACCACTCTACACAGCGCAACAACCCAGAAGACAGAAATCTTCATACTCTGATGACGGAGGCAGTATGCCCTCTGAAACGTTGGTTACATCGACCACTCTACACAGCGCAACAACCCAGAAGACAGAAATCTTCATACTCTGATGACGGAGGCAGTATGACCTCTGAAACGTTGGTTACATCGACCACTCTACACAGCGCAACAACCCAGAAGACAGAAATCTTCATACTCTGATGACGGAGGCAGTATGACCTCTGAAACGTTGGTTACATCGACCACTCTACACAGCGCAACAACCCAGAAGACAGAAATCTTCATACTCTGATGACGGAGGCAGTATGACCTCTGAAACGTTGGTTAGCATCGACCAGACTACAAAGCGCAACAACCCAGAAGACAGAAATCTTCATACTCTGATGACGGAGGCAGTATGACCTCTGAAACGTTGGTAAACATCTACCAGACTACACAGCGCAACAACCCAGAAGACAGAAACCTTCATACTCTGATGACGGAGGCAGTATGACCTCTGAAACGTTGGTAAACATCTACCAGACTACACAGCGCAACAACCCAGAAGACAGAAATCTTCATACTCTGATGACGGAGGCAGTATGACCTCTGAAACGTTGGTAAACATCTACCAGACTACACAGCGCAACAACCCAGAAGACAGAAATCTTCATACTCTGATGACGGAGGCAGTATGACCTCTGAAACGTTGGTTAGCATCGACCAGACTACAAAGCGCAACAACCCAGAAGACAGAAATCTTCATACTCTGATGACGGAGGCAGTATGACCTCTGAAACGTTGGTAAACATCTACCAGACTACACGGCGCAACAACCCAGAAGACAGAAATCTTCATACTCTGATGACGGAGGCAGTATGACCTCTGAAACGTCGGTTAACAACCCAGAAGACAGAAATCTTCAAAACCTTCCACATTTCTCTCTTCTCCTATGCGAAAGAAAGGAATTCTACAGACCAGTACCGAATGCAGAAAACAGCTATGTAAATGCACTCCATTCACAACATATTTCTCTCCCCGCTTAATAACACGCATATTTTAAAATATAAAAGACTGCACGCGATAATAGTTTTTCGACGCGAACGTCCTTTGTTTGCATTCAATGCCTCCTTTAAACACACGCATAAGGCATATATTTCCTACCTTCCTAATTATCAATGACAGCATCTGCGCCACACAGCGGCACGCGATAGAACTAAACGCAACACCCTTTTCTGTTAACCATGAAATAAGATATCCCATAATTACAAGTGTGGAAATGATTAGCATTTAGACTTCCGTTCGACATTTCCGACAATTTGCTTCGCACCAACGAGGGCTTTCAAGAACTTTGAAACATTTTCCTATATCACGTTATATCGCATTACTTTTTTCGAACAAACATTTTCAATCTCGAAAGTTATAAATTCTTAAAGGATGCAATCTTGGTGACGAGTTGATTACAGGCTAAGTTTGTAATGCCTGACTAGGAATAAGTAATTAAAAGAAAGAGTGGCATAAGTATGTACCATCTTATTATTATTTCGTGTTCTGTCTGACGACAGGTCCATATGAACAGGATCCTTCCATCCTTTTCTCGGACTGGGACCTGTTCATATACGTTCTTGGCAGATGATCCAGAAGTGGTTTGCCATTGCCTTCTTCTGTGTGTGAATGGAGTAATTGTTGGGATGCCACGGAGGAAAACTCCGTGTTGCCTAGACCACGGCCTTGCCCAACACAAGTTATAAATTCGGGCACCGCCGGGAATCGAACCCGAGACCTCAGGATTACAAGGCCAGCGTTCTAACAGCTAGACCCACCGTAATTAAAGATATTTAAAAATCACGTAGATTTTAAAGTTGCTTCTGAAAATTCGACCAAACGTTTTCCAAAGACCTGTACCACAAGAATCTGAGCGAAAACGTATTCCAAAAAAAAAAGTATAGTCAACGACGGTCATACAATCAGAACGTCAAAATTCCAGGATAAAAACAAACTTCTGGGATTTTACACTCCGTAGTTTGAAGTTTCCGGCGTGTCAGAGAAGAATCCTACCTTCATCATGAGGGCCCTCATGCCGGGGGGGGGGGGGAACAAGAACCTCTGAAACGTCGGTAACTTCAATCAGACTACACGGCGCAACACCCCAGAACCTGAAACCTCACAAAATATTAAATTGCGACGTTATAGTAGCATGGCGTTACAGGACCTTCTAATTATCTGCTACGTCACGTCCAGCTATGACATGTCAAACAATAAGGACTCTGGTTCGATGACACTTGCCGCTAAATTATGTGTCAAATGACGTACTCTTGACAACAGCTGGAAATGATAGACCAATGACACATCACAAATTACCGAGGCGTAACCTTCAATTCCAATTTCGATGTTCAGTAACAACAGAACACATCGTCAGTGAGGACAGTGAAA
This sequence comes from Zootermopsis nevadensis, assembly GCF_977971745.1. NCBI lineage: Eukaryota > Metazoa > Arthropoda > Insecta > Blattodea > Termopsidae > Zootermopsis > Zootermopsis nevadensis. The sequence goes on from NW_028259145.1 coordinate 1,535,361, forward strand.
ACTCTAGAACGGAAGAAACAGTTTCTAGCTAATGGGCATTTGACATTATCAAACACGTGTACGTAATACATTTCCAACATCTAATCTAGCCATCTTTCCTCATTGTTTCCCAACATTCAGAACATGAGCGCAGGTCGACTTCGATCAAGACTTCCAGCAGATTTCTTCAAGGCAAGACTTGCTTTATCATCCGTGGATGATGCTGAGAGCTTCTTTCGAATTTCATTTTCTCTCTCTCTCGTTCAGTTTTTCGTTTAAATAAATTCCTAAGACGTCAAGACAATTGCCAGCTGTCTCCGTCTTCTTCACAGGAATGTGAAGGCACCGGACTGACTTCATTTAACACTTCAGACGGCGTAAGAGGTGATTTCGAGTTTGTTGCGAAATTTTATTTATTTATTTAGTGTTCTGTCTGACGACAGGTCCATATGAACATGATCCTTCCATCCTTTTCTCGGACTGGGACCTGTTCATATACGTTCTTGGCAGATGATCCAGAATTGGTTTGCCATTGCCTTCTTCTGTGTGTGAATGGAGTAATTGTTGGGATGCCACGGAGGAAAACTCCGCGTTGCCTAGACCACGGCCTTGCCCAACACAAGTTATAAATCCGGGCACCGCCGGGAATCGAACCCGAGACCCCAGGATTACAAGGCCAGCGTTCTAACCGCTAGACCACCGTGGCTGTTGCGAAATTGTCCTCACGCTAATAATTAATCGGTGATTTAAAACATGGGATTGCAATCAATTCTAAAGGGAATATTCTAGTGGCTTCAAAAGCAGACGTGGTATTTGCTACTGAAGCAGCTCTGTTCCACGCTCCGACCATCAAAATTCCTACGTGCATCCTTGTCACTTTCCCCAATATTAATGGTTGTTGACCCAACAGTTATCACCTTGATTTAAATGTGTTTGGAACGGACCAAAACGTTCCCTGTATGAGGTTAGCAACGCTGCTGTAGTGTGGTCGGGTAAGGTCAACAATATTAACCCCACTAATCCCAGTTCGTTGATGCGTGCTACTACCAAGACTAATCGAATATCTACAAGACGCCCTAAAATCTGCTAACTGAAGAAATGATTTCGGAACACCTATAATTAGTGATGATATGTGCGTCTACCTGGCGGATCGAGGTCAGACTTCAATCTCCTATTCAGGGTTCGCGTAGGGATCTCCATAATAAGTCCTTGTTCCGAACGTTTCATGGCTTATTTCAAAATTTACAGGACCCACTGCTGACGAGCTGGAGTATAAGATTTTCGAACGTACTTTCGTGATTTTTATTTATATTATTTTAGTGTTCTGTCTGACGACAGGTCCATATGAACAGGATCCTTCCATCCTTTTCATTCCATTTTTAAATGATGGTCTAATGTAAATCGAATATTTCGATTTAAAAATATTTTTATTTCGAATATTTCATTTAAAAATGATGGTCTAATGTAAATCGAATATTTCGATAAAGAACATCATTTAATATTTTAAATATTTTAAATGTTAATTATTGCAATATTTTAATATTAATAAGAATTTATTCTGATTAGACGGACAAGATTTAAATAAATAATATATATTTATTATATCACAATATGACGCAACTTTACCATCTCACAAAATTATTATATTTAATTAATGCCCCCCCTCGAAACGACAGGTCTACACTAGCCCGTGACATGGTTTGGACTACACGTCTGATTGCCATAATTGATGTAACAGCCTGCAGCTAAGGCCAACGACGAAACCAGTGCTCGTGGAGATGTCATAAGGTTAGATTAAAAGGTCAGAGGTGAACGTTACTGCAGACACGGAACGATAATTTTCCATAGGACAGGGATAAGGAGGCATATGTATGTATCACTTTTAACTAGATTAGAATTCTGGTTCCACGTACACAACCAAACACACATCGTTCATGTGTATGTTCGCTGTGTTATGATAGATCCTACTGTTACTGATGCTAGCATATCATGAATATTATGTTACATATTGTAATCCTGAGGTCTCGGGTTCGATTCCAGAAGGTGCCCGAATTTATAACTTGTGTTGGGCAAGGCCGTGGTCTGGGCAACACGGAGTTTTCCTCCGTGGCATCCCAACAATTACTCCATTCACACACAGAAGAAGGCAATGGCAAACCACTTCTGGATCATCTGCCAAGAACGTATATGAACAGGTCCCAGTCCGAGAAAAGGATGGAAGGATCCTGTTCATATGGACCTGTCGTCAGACAGAACACTAAATAATAATAAGATGAGGTGGTCTAGCGGTTAGAACGCTGGCCTTGTAATCCTGGGGTCTCGGGTTCGATTCCCGGCGGTGCCCGAATTTATAACTTGTGTTGGGCAAGGCCGTGGTCTAAGCAACACGGAGTTTTCCTCCGTGGCATCCCAACAATTACTCCATTCACACACAGAAGAAGGCAATGGCAAACCACTTCTGGATCATCTGCCAAGAACGTATATGAACAGGTCCCAGTCCGAGAAAAGGATGGAAGGATCCTGTTCATATGGACCTGTCGTCAGACAGAACACTAAATAAAAAATTCAACAGGCAAATTTATTCTCAGGTATGAAAATTTAAAATTTATTTTAAAGCGAGTCCTTTTTCAAATCTAAAAGTTCTTGACGATGGTGATAAGTCATTTGAATAAAACTTTTCTTGGATATTATCCATAGTCTAGTAAATAAAATATAAAACGTAAAACGACGTTTCGGAGTTGGGGCTCTATCTCCGTCCTCAGGTTCCTACTCAGTTGGGCCCCACTAGATAGAGCTAATCCCTATCTCCGGACAAAGTCCCAGAATACAAGAACAAAACGAAATATAATCATTATAACAACGTTAGAATATTTTATATTAGTAATAACAGAAATGATGTCGAAACACGTTACACCAATCTTCCACATTTGAAGCAACTGTATTGTCTATGGATTTCTGGCAATCTAGGAAATTACTTGCCATGAATTGGCCCATTAATTTGTGTTCTATCCGCATTAGTGTCTAGTTCATAACAGAACTATCAAAACTCCATCAAAACAAAAACCTAAAACACAAATAAACCAGGGAACATCCAGGAAAAGGTGGAGTGGCGTCTTCTGTGTACGATTTGGACAATCAATCCCAGCGTTCTTTCTTTCGGCTTAAGAACGCACGTCCTTAAACGGTTCGGGCGCTGACGTCTGTGTATTTATCCTATGTAAAAATACTCGCTAAACAGCCTCACCTCATATTTCAGAGTACGCGGACATTGATTTGTCTGGACGGACAGATAAGGAGACATGCACCGAGGCCTTGATGCAAACAGACGCGGAGGACAACTCCGACAGCGAATACAACTCTATTTGTCCTCAAGAGTTGCTTCGCCGTGTCGTCTGGTAGAAGTTTAACAAGGACCTCTGAAACTTCAGTGTGAACAGACTACACCGACAATACAAGTCATCTACATACTTTCCGTCGTGAGAATCTAAAATCTAATAACTACCAGACAATTATAATACACGTTCGTGTCCTGGTCCAATTCCGACGTCTTGAGATCAAAGATAAATGCTTTCGAATCGGCTACTGGTTTGCTCAGATATCAAATATCCTACACAATAAGATAATAATATATACTGTAATTACGACAGATGGAAGACGTGCTGTCACCATTAGCCAGCTCTTAGAACCATTTGTAACGGAGATAAAATGTAAGAGACTACGGAAAAGAGGGCTCACCAATGAATATCAACATTAGCTAATATATCGAGAAACACACTAAAAAGAGATTCAGAATTAACTTATCAGGAAATATTTCCAGATTAACCAAGTCGAGATTAAATAAACGAATACCACCTCTCGTATAATTCATCGTTAGACACGTAACATAGGCTTATGCTTACATGAGCCCTGGGAAAAGGTTCTTGTCTGCCTAATGGTAACATCCTTAGCAATCATTTACACCAGTGGTATTCAACCTTTCTTGTTCGCGTACCCCCAGACATAATTTCTCTTCAACTTTGTACCCCCAAAGTTGTTGGTGTATAATTCAAGTTATACGTAGTATATAATCTACATCTAAAATAAATTAAATAAATTACATTACTGATTATTCAGTGTTTATTATAAAATATATTTTTTTAAATATCACGTACCCCCTAAGATGTCTTCGCGTACCCCCGGGGGTAAGCGTACCCCAGGTTGAATACCACTGATTTACACGACTGTGGTAATGACGGATTCTTCTTCAACTTTAGGGATTAGGCCTTCTGTGGGTTAATCCACCCTGAACAGAAAGCTTTCTTAGTGACCTTCGAGGAGAGTGTAGCAGAGTTGGCCGACTATCCTCACTTAACACCGAGGTTCGACCGGAGCACGCTTCCAGAGACCCGGAAACGGCTTGCCGGATGAGAGACTGTCGATCTGTTTGACACAGGAGAATGGGGAAATGTACCCTTCTAGCAAGTTATTTGCTTACGTCCTTCCAAGGATAAAATACGGAAGTAGTCACTGACAGTCCCCTGTCAAATCCTTACCTCCTCGCCATTATGATAATGATCACGTCTGCTTCAAACCAATAAACTTCTACATAATAACCGCCAAGACACGCTCACAAGCCCCCCCCCCCCCCCCCCACGACAATCGTTAGCCTGTCGTAATAGGTACAGTTTTATGACCAGTAATGAAAACCACGACGCTGATAATCCCTTATCCGCGTTACCATGAAAACGGAAATTACTATTTAAGCACACGCGTGACGGACATCGGCTATTATTTATGATCATATCTCTCAAGTACACAGGCTAGACCAGTGGTATTCAACCTGGGGTACGTGAAATTTAAAAAAATATATTATTTTATGATAAACACTGAATAATCAGTTTAAGGTTTAAATGCGTCATGTTTGTGTTTTATAATTAAAATATATAATAAAATTCAGGTCAATATACAAACTTTATTTAGATGTTAAAATTTAAAATTTGCGCCATTCATCGCTACAACGATGTTACAATAGAGGTTGAATACCCCTGGGCTAGACCAACTCGAAAAGGAAATCGATAAAAGACACTGATATGTAAGGCACGAACTTCCGAGATTAATGTTACTAACGACGCTAAATGCAGTTCAGTCTCATTTATTTATCATCTTTCCATGTACCCATCACGCGTTGTACTGTTAAAGGAGTATCAGACCGATTACTACATTCTACCATGAAGGACGTTGGTTTAAATCAGGAGGAGAGGCGAAATAGTCTACGAACAAATAATAATAAATCCCTAACTCATGCTGTCGTAATTCTATGCAGAACTTTGTACTTACAAACCCATCGGTAAGGTTCTGTTAACACATTAAAGCGATTTCGAGGAGGTGAATATGTAGATCGAGGTCTTGCGGGTTGGCGCCGTGAGGTCTATAAGGGGATATCCAAAGTTTCGGTTTCTCAAGGCCGAAAACCTGACAGACACTACTCTTCCTGATAAACACGAGTCTTTGAAAGTAAATTTTAGCTCTTAGTTAAAGCAGTCAAGGTTCGAGACTAGCTCAGCTAGGGGAGCCAACACATCGACGGAGGTGATACCAACTTTCGAATCGAAGGTTTTCCAAATTCTACAACTCCATGCCCCGAGTGTGGGCACGGTCGGGTACGGAACCAGGGAGGCGAAACAGTCGCATTGATCTGTCAGTACTGGCGTCCTGCCAACATGTCGCCGAGAACAGCGAGTACCAACCATCTCATCGTTAACATTCGAGGGGTTCATCTGTATTAAATTCAATAAACCGACTAACTCAGGGCTCTCAAATAAACAAACATCCTGTGTTTCTATTCCACTTTACTGAAGGTCTTGCAACACATTAAGGGGTGTACAAACACGGCTACGGAAACCTATGAAATGCTAAAGCAAGCTTTTGGGGAGTCCGCAATGGGTCGTGCACAAACTTTTGTGTGGCATTCACGTTTTAAAAAAGGCCGAACCTCTGTCGACGATGACGAGCGTTCTGGACGACCATCTTCGAGCACAACGCCCGAAAATGTTACGAAGATCGACGTCGTACCATCAACGACTTGTGCGACATTGTTGGGATAGGCTATGGGACCTGTCAGCTGATTCTAAAGGAAGAACTCCACATGCGACGCATCCTGTCTGAGGACCAGAAGCAGAATCGACTTCTCGTTTGTCAGGAGCTCAAAGATCTTGCAAGAACCGACCCCAACTTCCTTTCTAAGCTCCGTGTGACTTCTTCCTCTTCCCAAAGATGAAAATTCAGCTAAAGGGAAGAAGATTTGAGACGACAGAAGAGATTCAGGCTGAATCGCAGATGGTGCTTGACAGGCTGACAAAGACAGATTTCCAGGGATGCTTCCAGGCTTGGCAGCGGCGCTGGGATCGTTGTGTTCACTCCCAGGAGAACTGCTTCGAGGGTGATGGATGACTTTAATACCTGAGATAAGTTTACGGGTTTTTATAGGCGCAGTCTTGAAACTTTCCGATCGCACCTCGTAAAAACAAAACAAAAATTAAATATTGAATACAACTCTCGATAATAAACCAGCGTGTGTGCGTTTTACGAAGACATTTTTTTGTCTTTGTTTGAAAGTATATAAATCTAGGCATTACAAACCAAGTTTGTGTTGTAGAAATTATTGATCCTTTGGATAAAATTTAAAATGAAATTAAACCACTTACGTAACCAAGTCACAAATATATCGGTACCTCTGAAAATTATTTCATTATCCGTTGATGTCAGAGACGCTCCAGACAAATTAAAGCCTGAATTGGCTAATCTGCAGTATGACTCAATTTTGCGTATTAGTTCGAACCAGGTAACTTTAATTACTTTTCACGTTTCTTTGTCAGTATCTCAGTTCTCTCAGTTCCATAAGTAAATAGGAAATTTGAGAGAGTTTGTTTAGTATCCATTTGTTTAAATCTTGTCAATCTAATCACAATAAAATTTCTATTAAATATTAAAATATTACATAAGTAACATTTAAATATTTAAAATATATTAATGATGTTCTCTATCGAAATGTTCGATTTACATTAGATCATTTCGATAGAGATCATCATTAATATATTTTAAATATTTAAATGTCACTTATGTAATATTTTAATATTTAATAGGAATTTTATTGTGATTAGACTGACAAGATTTAAACAAATATATATTTATCACAATTTATCATCTCATTAGTAGCCATTATATGACTTACATGTATAAACGTAAATAAATACATAAATATTCCATTCAAGAATAATCGATTTGTACTTTTTATGTGATGCCAACTGGTATTTCAAATCTGGAACCAAATGCCAATTCGGACGCGGGGACAAGACAGATCCAAGTTTAACATTTTTTTTTTATTTGTAGTGTTCTGTCTGACGACAGGTCCATATGAACAGGATCCTTCCATCCATTTCTCGGACTGGGACCTGTTCATATACGTTCTTGGCAGATGATCCAGAAGTGGTTTGCCATTGCCTTCTTCTGTGTGTGAATGGAGTAATTGTTGGGATGCCACGGAGGAAAACTCCGTGTTGCCTAGACCACGGCCTTGCCCAACACAAGTTAAAAATTCGGGCACCGCCGGGAATCGAACCCGAGACCCCAGGATTACAAGGCCAGCGTTCTAACCGCTAGACCACCTCATCTTATTATTATTTAGTGTTCTGTCTGACGACAGGTCCATATGAACAGGATCCTTCCATCCTTTTCTCGGACTGGGACCTGTTCATATACGTTCTTGGCAGATGATCCAGAAGTGGTTTGCCATTGCCTTCTTCTGTGTGTGAATGGAGTAATTGTTGGGATGCCACGGAGGAAAACTCCGTGTTGCCTAGACCACGGCCTTGCCCAACACAAGTTAAAAATTCGGGCACCGCCGGGAATCGAACCCGAGACCCCAGGATTACAAGGCCAGCGTTCTAACCGCTAGACCACCTCATCTTATTATTATTTAGTGTTCTGTCTGACGACAGGTCCATATGAACAGGATCCTTCCATCCTTTTCTCTTCTCGGACTGGGACCTGTTCATATACGTTCTACGTGATCCAGAAGTGGTTTGCCATTGCCTTCTTCTGTGTGTGAGTGGAGTAATTGTTGGAATGCCACGGAGGAAAACTCCGTGATGCTTAGACCACGGCCTTGCCCAACACAAGTTATAAATTCGGGCACCACCGGGAATTGAACATTAATAAGAGAATTTTAAGTAAAATTATGGTTTTCACGGCGGTGAGGACGAAGATGGCTATCTTCTGGGTTGTAGGTCCTTGCAGTCTGGTAGTTTAGGCGGTTTTATCGTAGTTTTCAGTTTTGTGTTGGTTATGGCGGAGACATTTCGATATAGCACATTATATCTGTCGTATCTTCCATTCGTTGTACCGAATTAAACTGGGAATGGATCATTCGATGAATACACATTTCGTCGAGACATTAATTAAAGTCGCCAGTACGTACACGTTCTGGATATTTGCTTTGTTCATGTTTATATTGCAAATAATTGCCTGGTTTTTGTGCTCTGACTGTCGTAAAAAAAAGGATGGTGTTGCAGTCTGTAATTTATTTTGTAAATGATTTTTCTATTGTGGCATGCATCACGACTTTATACGGGTGTAACCTCCAACGCAGGGAAATATATGAGCACAAGAAATACGTCGAAACCTTTTTAAAGAATTTGATTGATCCTACCTGCAGCGCTCAAAGCATGGCTTACAGAAACATGTTAAAATGTGAGGTCCATTAACGTACGTTGATTAAAACGTCATTCAATAAAAATGCTTATTAAAATATTGCGTCAGAAATCTTCTAAAATTCAGCCAATTTCTATATCACATTTTTACTGGATTATTAGATACTACGTGGGTTTTCGTGAAACCCACTACAAATATGCTTAATATTAAATATTTCATACACATTTCTGGATCCGATATTAATAATATCTGAATAAAATATTTGAGAGAAAATAAGGGTTTTCAACTAGCGCGTATTTTTATAATAATTCCACACTGTCAATGAGAATGATGAAAAATGGTTCTCTGAAATCACAGAAAACGTTCTGTTAATATCGTCAGAACCTCAAATGCAGATCGCTGTTATGAACTGTTTACTTTGAGATCTGAAGTTCTGAAGGTGGTTAACACGTCGATGTTGGTTATGAGATTCTTAAAGCCGTGTGGACCTGTGTGTTAATACCTGTACTAACATTTCAGGGGAGTGTTGGTATCTATCCACAAATGTACACAGAATTATGACCCAGAAGACCAACATCTACAGGTATTCAGCTTTCTGAAGACTAATATTTTAATATTTTCCGTCAAATCACAATTTTAATAAGATGATAAAATATAAAATATTTAAAATATCTTTAAGGTTTAAATGCGTCATGTTTGTGTTTTATAATTAAAATATATAATAATTCAGGTCTATACACAAACTTTATTTATAGATGTTATAGATGCGCAAATTTTAAATTTTAAATTTTAACATCTATAAATAAAGTTTGTGTATAGACCTGAATTATTACATATTTTAATTTAAAATATCATTTCACGTTCCGCATCGAATGATCGATTTACAAATTGGAACGTCTCTTACGACATGTTTCGGTTATATTTAACCGTCCTCAGGTATAAATTAGATTGGTAAATTTTAAAACTCGAATTACAATCATTTACAATGTTATGCAGTTTATTGAAATGTTCTTATCAGATTACTCTTATATATTAGAACGAAGGTATTGTTTTTTATAAGAAATGATATTTTAAATATTTTATATTTTATTATCTTATTAAAATTATGATTTGACGGAAAATATTAAAATATTAACCTAATTCACAATATGACGCAAATATACTACCTTTCTGAAGACTGTCAAAACCAAGAACTAGGATGCGGTTTACTAATAAACTGATATCGCAACAGAATTTAAACTTGATATTGGGGAGAGAATAATAATAATAATAAATCAGCACGGTAGCATATCTCACTGATGACAGATGGTACACGAAACTGAGTGAACCTCTTCACAATAGTAAGTTAGTCGTACCATTTTTAATACATTTTAATTAAGTTTAAATATTGCCATTGGCAGGAGAAGGTTGGCAACCCCTGATTTACAACATCGACTCACAGTAAAAAAAAAAAAGTACAGAAACATTGATGGAACCAATATACCAACTTTATGTTCCACCTCGCACAGTTCTCGAACTTCATAATTAAATCTCTCTCTAAAAAAAAAATTGTATCTACTGAAAGGTCATGAAATGTACAGGTCAGCAGATTATTAGAACTACAGCCCATCGAGGTGATTGCATAGCGAATAAAAATTTATACTTCAGATAAATAGTTTAGGAAAAAGACTACAAGAATGAGCTGGGATATTAAATATAGAAGCAAGAGGTAGAGCTGCCATCTTCAGGGAGAATTCTGTGGAGGGAGGTGGGCGTATAAAGTGTTAACGTCGAAAACAGCCGAACGTTTTTAATTTTCCCTCAAACGAACAGAGAAAAATCCTGTAAAAGGCGAGCTTCAGACAAATGAGTCGATAACAATTCCTAGTTCGTATGACAATTAAATCGTCCACGATGGATGGGTACACACATTTAAATATACCTGTAAATTTGGACAAGCGAACGTAATCTAGTTAAGGCTCTGTATTAATTATTACTCAGTCCCTAATCCTCAGAACTGTCTCAATCTTCCGAATTAGAAGAGATCGACAGATTACCCAATAAAAGAGCTGTATTATAAGCAACTGGTATTCTCAAATGACCAAGTTGTCAAATGTGGTCCACAAGCTATTCTCATGAATACAACGTACGACGTGACCAAACTTAAGATGTATCATTTTGATATTTAGACACTCTTATTGATCGTTTCGAACAAATTCAGGGCAAATTAATTACACGCCAAATAACAGCCACAGGAACACTAATAAAAAATATGCAACTCAAGTGTGACCATGACGTCGGCCGCTGTCACTTCTAAATTCGAAAAATGATCAAATTCATCATTTTACGAATGTCTGGAAATGACTTGGGAGGGGGGGACAGTGTTAATATGAATAATGGTAAAATTTATTTATTTATTTAGTGTTCTGTCTGACGACAGGTCCATATGAACAGGATCCTTCCATCCTTTTCTCGGACTGGGACCTGTTCATATACGTTCTTGGCAGATGATCCAGAAGTGGTTTGCCATTGCCTTCTTCTGTGTGTGAATGGAGTAATTGTTGGGATGCCACGGAGGAAAACTCCGGGTTGCCTAGACCACGGCCTTGCCCAACACAAGTTATAAATTCGGGCACCGCCGGGAATCGAACCCGAGACCCCAGGATTACAAGGCCAGTGTTCTAACCGCTAGACCTCCGTGGCTTATGAATAACGGTGTCGGACAACAAAGCCGCTGAGACGAAAGTACGAACGTACGTACCAAAAGCAAAGCTGTATTTTAAAACCACATTACCTTTCCCGCATATACGACAATGCCTGCGCCATGTATTCGGAAATAAATCTGAAAAGTTGATCGAGATACATCGATATTCACGTCGCGCGTCCTTTGTTCTCTGCGGTGAGAGCCATCAACCGGTCACGTACGCCGTTCATGTGTACTCACCATGTTCACTGCTTCGGGGTAGATTGCTTCCGTGATGACGCCCCTCTGCGTTGTGACGAACTCCACCATCTCGTGCAGCGCTGCTCGCTTCACTTCTTTCCATTTAAGATCGGAAAGGGGATCGGCTACGAAGTCGAAGAGGACGCAGCACTGACGAATCTTCTGCACGAAGAGCTCGTCACGCTCGTTTGTTGTCGCGTCTGAAACAAGAAAATTATCAAAATTTCTGTCTTCTGGGTTGTCGCGCCGAGTAGTCTAGCCGATGTTTACCAACGTTACAGAGGTCATACTGCCTCCACCATCTTCATAATCACCGCTGTGAAAACCTCGAATCACACAAAGAAACTTATACATTGTCCATTTTCTGCAGTACATAATACAAACGACGTTTCGGAAAGTAGCCACATTCCCGTATACAGGTTATTATATAGATTTGTAACTGAAGATGGCTGTCTTCTAGGTTTTTTGCGTCATGTAGTCTCCTGGACGTTTAACGACGTTTCAGAGCCGTCTGCCGCCTCTATTATCAGGGCGAACGTTTATAAAATCACGGTACACTCGACGGAAACTGTAACTCTGGTATGTAACGTCTTCAGACGCCAATAACTCGAGACCTATGTAAGATAGAGAATATAAACCTATATTTAAATTAAAGAGTAAATAAAGGGCTTTTTCTACATCAGTGGTGTTCAACCTGGGGTACGCGTACCCCCGGGGGTACGCGAAGACATCTTAGGGCGTACGTGAAATTGAAAATGTATATATTATTTTATGATTAATCAGTAATGTAATTAATTTAATTTATTTTAGATGTAGATTATATACTACGTATGACTTGAATTATACACCAACAAATTTGGGGGTACAAAGTTGAAGAGAAATTATATCTGGGGGTACGCGAACAAAAAAGGTTGAATACCACTGTTCTACTTGATGTTTAATTTATTCTATAATGCATATTTTACACATTTTTGAAATAATTACCCAAAACATGTAATGACTATACCCTCGTTCCTTAACTTCAACCGCTTGCCACGTCTAAAGCGTAAGAGTTAGATCGGGACATATTGGGAGTGAAATACGTAAATAAACACGAGCTTCTCAAATTTGAAAACAGATTTCAGATAACTCTTACAGTTTAGGAGTTTTGGCCATTTATTTGGTAACAAAGAAAGGTTCTAGAGTGAGTGTGTCGAGTACATGACGCAACACTTAGATAAGCTGTCGGAAGATGACGTCACGTATAGATAAGACGTAAAGGTATATATTAATGTGTAAATAAAATTTTATTTCACTACAAATATACTTGAACAGTAAAACGTTATTCAACGTTAACTAGGGAACCGTGGTTCCACTGTCAATTTTTTAATATTATCTTCGCATCCAAGCCTCAGTCTCCCAAGCACTCTCTTCTGTCGAGGTTTTCCATCTAAAATCTGTATGCCCCGTTCATCTCATCCTCCTTCATTCGATCGCCCTAATATCATGTTCACCGCACAAAACCCAAAATCCCCCAGTTCCAAACAACAGCCAACATCGCACTCAACATTAAAAACAAAAGGCCTGAATTTCAGTCTGACTTTACCAAATTCTGCGCTCACAAATATCGGCCAATTCGTTTGCCCTGGACGCTTATCCGCGGACGTGTTAAATTTCAACTCCAGCGTCGTTAGACCTCCTTACACTTTTATTTCAATCTCAAAATTAAACATACAACGTACATACAATTCAGACTTATCAAAAGATATGAAATTCGAAGCCAGTTTTTAAACGATTATGCTAATACGTCTCCTATCAATACAGCCGATCGCCATTTCTTAATATAAATTGTTATCCGATGGAGAAATGATGGTCCTGTCAGCGCGGATGTCCCCAGACTGCAGAGGATTCGTGCTATAGTTCATGAGAAGCAACTTGACATTTGATGGTAAAAGGTGAAAGGTCTCTTTACAATTCTATATTTTAAGTCCGGTAGGTTTGGACTTTAGACATGTATCGTCACCCTGAGGACCTACATGACATGAATCGGTGGAGACAAACAGTTTGGGCGCTCAGCTGTGGCCTTTACGTACGTACGCCCGTCCGTCCGTCAAAAGTCCAACGCCAGCCTCACTTTTACGAGCCATTTGCGTCATGTAGAGAACGCTTCTGAAGAAAGACCCTTCTTCCGTCATGTAGAAAGGAGGAAGGAGTTGAGGGACAGAAAACGTCCTTTTTACCAGAAGACGGAAGTGGAAACCATTCTCTGAAATGCTGCTTTAATATTTTACAATATAAGACGACAGACCAAAAGTCCAACTATAAACACTCGACCAACGAATTGGGTTTTATGCTCTCACCTGATGACGAAATCAAACATCCAGAAATATTCATCAGTTTAACAGCGAAATTTCGTCATAGAGCTTCAGGTTAAGATAAGCCAAAACGTTCGATAATTACTGTATATTTTGTGCCGTTGATAGAATATAATCAGCTTCAGTAACAGTAAAAGAAAACGTGACTCTGAAAATTCAGGTGAGTTGTGACAAATACTAATGATGTAGAACATAGTCAATCTTAATTCATTTAGCCACAATTTCTTATGAATTACTGTCATGTAACTAAATTTGAGTGGCCATTCTTTCATTATCGAACTTCAGGACAGACAAAAATCTTCATAAAAATTGCAGGCAAATTTATAAAGATTTTCCTAACACAATTTAAGACGTCCAGAAACAAAAATGAGCAATTCATCATCGTAAAAGGAACTCGAAGGCCTAATATAACTTTTGCTGCTGTCAAGTTACTTTTTGTAAAAGGCGAAAATGACAATTCTCTCCGTACTAACATCGGACGGACAGATAGAGGGTTATTGAGTACGCTTTATCAACTGCAGTGATTATTTGGTGACCAATTGTGTGGGGTGGTCTCGATCGGTAACCTTGATAGACAAAGAAAGAAGGAATTCGCTCGAGTGGCTGAGTAAAACCGGGCAGGCACAATAAATCGGACTACTTCAGTAATGAGATTAAAAAGTTGTCAGTGGAACCACGGTTCCGGAGAATTTGACGTAAATACGTCTACACGGAAAGGAAGTTTATATATTGGCTTTATTCAAAATAATTCCTTTATACATGCTTTACAATTGAGATAAGTATGATTAAGACTTTGCTTAATCAACTTGAATTAGTTACACTTAAGATGGGTCTGTGGTAGCTGAATGTAATGTAAGGTAAGGTAATGTATTGTATTGTATTGTAATGTAATGTAATGTAATGTAATGTACTGTACTGTACTGTACTGTACTGTAATGTAATGTAAGGTAAGGTAAGGTAATGTATTGTAATGTAATGTAATGTACTGTACTGTACTGTAATGTAATGTAATGTAATGAAATGTTTTATAGGTAACATCAATGCCGAGTAATGTAACGTTTCCTAGGTAACCATTATTGTCGATTTGTTGATAAACAGATGACGTTTGCTAGGTAACATAACAATGCAATTACTCTTTTTCCTTTCACTTTTTCGTTCCACTTTTTGCCGAATGACACTGGCCCTAAAATATAGACATATTTACGTCAAAAACGTTCCATTCATCCAACGATACTACAGCCCAGGTTCGGGCTTTGGCCATGTGGGAGGTTTTCTAGTCTTTGAAATGTGCATCTGTAAGTACTGAGCGACAACCTCTCTGCCTCTGCACAATTTCTACTCAATCCTGATTTGTCTTCCATCTAGTAGACAATCGCGAGAGACGTGGGTGACAAATAGCATCTGAATTTTGCTTACATCTCGTTAATGCTCGTAAATCTACGACATGGGACCGCCGGCTTCATTTCTCCTCCGAAAGAAGTTGTACTACGGATTTTTATCACCCTTGAAAATTCATCGACCTCGGCCGGGTTTGAACCCGCGAACCTTAGGTCCAGTGGCGAGCACGTAAACCACTATTCCACTTACCTCCGTTAAAAATCAATGTCGGAGAACGGACCGACACATTTGTGTTACGAATTTTCTTGGGAAAAAATAATTAATTCTTCGCATAATTCCAAGTACTTCACAATCATTAAAACGACACGCCATCAGCAGACAAAAGACTCAAAAACAATGAGAACTATAATAAATTATCCGTACGCAAAACGCCAGGAAGTGTAGGAACACTACAATTACACTAAGTTCCGTTGATTCAAGCAAACACCTACGTAATAACAGACTACAAATTGTAAGGCAGAGAGTGGTTTCGCCCAGACTACAATAGGCATTATTCTTCAAAGGCCCGGCTGTTTCGTATGAAATCTGCAAGAGGAATCAACATTCTCGTGCTTTTATTGATGAGTGTTTCCCGATTCTCTTCTATTTCGCTGCACGTGATGCGAGAACTCACGGGGCGAGGGTGGGAACTGATTTATCGGAAACGGAAACAATGACAAGCCTTACTCAGTAACAGAAGTGGCCAAGAATCAAACGCTTATCGAAACATCTTTCAGGGAAATTACTAACAGGAAAAAAGTCTTTTCAAAGACACGTAAGACTACCTTTTAAATGCAAGACGAAAATGAGACAAGTTTGCGTAACATTGTAATGCATTTATTTATTTAGTGTTCTGTCTGACGGCAGGTCCATATGAACAGGATCCTTCCATCCTTTTCTCTTCTCGGACTGGGACCTGTTCATATACGTTCTTGGCAGATGATCCACAAGTGGTTTGCCATTGCCTTCTTCTGTGTGTGAATGGAGTAATTGTTGGGATGCCACGGAGGAAAACTCCGTGTTGCCTAGACCACGGCCTTGCCCAACACAAGTTATAAATTCGAACCCGAGACCCCAGGATTACAAGGTCAGCGTTCTAACCGCTAGACCACCGTGGCTTTAAAAAAAAATGTATTAACGACATAAAATGTTGTAATGATGATGGACAATTTTACCCGAAACATGCCATAGGAAAACATTAACATGAAATCAGTAACATAGAAAAGTCGTTTGTTCTGTTATTGTGTGTGGCCTATGACAACAGTTTCTACACCAAAAGCTACTTAAGTTAACAAAATTCAGAAGCCAAGGGATGTCGCACGTACACAAAGAAACAAAATGTACTCAAACCAACTCGTTCTCTGGGGGGTTTAAAAATGAATCGAGGATATTAAGGCGACCGTGTGTGGGGGGCAGAGGGTAACATTTTCTTTACGTTTCGTGCCAATCCAAAACAGGCTTCGAATCAATTCGCGAGCACCTGTAGGCGTGAAGGGAATGTCAAAAGTACCTAAAAATACAAGATGATTCAATTCATAGGACTTTATAAACATTTACGTGCGAATGACGCAAAGACAAGATCGCGAAACAAATGTTAAAACTAACTTCACACGCCAAACTGTAAACCCTGGCGAGGACGCAGTTCAAATTTAAAGAGTCTTAATAACTGCAGTCAATTCTTATTCCGGTTCAAGAAAAACGGTTTAATTAAGTTCAAAATTTAAAAATGGGTTGTCGTTATACTGGTGTCTAACCGGAAACGGAAACAATTTTCACAATGAAAAGGTTTATCGTCTCAAAATTCTTGTAACTTATTTTTAGAAACACTTAGACCCAATCCAGCACGTTGCGATTTGCATGCATCCCTAAATGTTCCTCAGGAAGACATCCTTGTACAGTCAAACTCGGTTATAACGAGATCCAAGTGAGGGACGAAAAGTGCTCGTTATATCCGTTATTATAGCTATACGCCACTTTTGCTGTTACTACTTTCATCACACGCGCGTAGACAGATATATATAATTATAAAAAATGGATAATAACAATAATGAATAAACATAGTTTACGATTACACAAGGCAGAGGTGTAGACCAGTGGTATTCAACCTTTTTTGTTCGCGTACCCCCAGATATAATTTCTCTTCAACTTTGTACCCCCAAAGTTGTTGGTGTATAATTCAAGTTATACGTAGTATATAATCTACATCTAAAACAAATTAAATAAATTACTGATTATTCAGTGTTTATCATAAAATAATGTTTTTTTTTAAATTTCACATACCCCCTAAGATGTCTTCGCGTACCCCCAGATATAATTTCTCTTCAACTTTGTACCCCCAAAGTTGTTGGTGTATAATTCAAGTTATACATAGTATATAATCTACATCTAAAATAAATTAAATAAATTACATTACTGATTATTCAGTGATTATCATAAAATAATATATATTTTTTTAAATTTCACGTACCCCCAGATATAATTTCTCTTCAACTTTGTACCCCCAAAGTTGTTGGTGTATAATTCAAGTTATACATAGTATATAATCTACATCTAAAATAAATTAAATAAATTACATTACTGATTATTCAGTGTTTATCATAAAATAATATATATATATATATTTTTAAATTTCACGTACCCCCTAAGATGTCTTCGCGTACCCCCAGATATAATTTCTCTTCAACTCTGTACCCCCAAAGTTGTTGGTGTATAATTCAAATTATACATAGTATATAATCTACATCTAAAATAAATTAAATAAATTACATAACTGATTATTCAGTGTTAATCATAAAATAATGTTTTTTTCTAAATTTCACATACCCCCTAAGATGTCTTCGCGTACCCCCGGGGGTACGCGTACCCCAGGTTGAATACCACTGACTTAAAGATTTGCTCGTTACACCCGTGAACGCGCGATAGGTTTTAACAATATGACTGGATCCTCCAAAAACGACAGAACTTGTCTAAAACCAACCTCAGACTTAACTTACTTTAAACTCGTTGTCAAAAATTGACATTGGAACCACGGTTCAGGAGAATCTGACGTAAATACGTCTTTGTATTTAAATTATATTTACGCAATAAATACAATGAAAGGAAGTTTATATATTAGCTTCATAACTTGTAATAATTGCTTCTTATGATTTCTATATTCCCTCATACGTTCAGCATTACTTTTTGGTATTTTTGGGGGGAAATTCAGGTTCATTATTTAATGCTTGTATTTTTTTACGTTTCCTGCACTGTCTCATATATTCTGCATTACGGACTATTTTAGCTTCAAGGTCAGCCATCTTGTTATCTCTACGTAGTATGACGCAACGCGCAGACGCAGTAGTAACGTGAAGTGCGATGCGCCTTTGTTTGTATAAATAAATGTTTGTAGAACCTAAACCATTTGAGATATGTAAAATCTGAAAACAGATATGGAAAGCTCAAGAAGTAATACGTATTTCGTACGCAATATGTCCTGATCCATCTCTTACGGTTTTCGAGAGGCGGGAGCTTAACGAGCCAGATGCGTTGAAAATTGTAAGAAGACAAGCCAATTCTCTTACACGAGTTCACAAATGCAGATGAAAACATTAAATGTGACGAACAATAATAATAAATAGGAATCCCTTACCTCAAACTTTGTTCAATTGTAAGAGACCTCGATGTCCACCGGCAATTATTAATTTAATCAAAACTAAAATGGAGTATCACAGACTTCTTAATAATTCTTATATAAGATAAGTACTTGTGAAAGGATTTTAACAGCACAAAATTATCTACTCTACGACGCACTTTTTCTACAAGCGATTCACAGCTCAGCTCTTTCCGCAATAACGAAAGCGGATTGTTGACGGCAATACATACGAATACAACAATGCCGAGTAAACAGATGACGTAACAATTACTTTCTTAGGTAACAAAACAAATGCACCCAGGAGTTCATATAAAAGCTGACCATTGTCGGTCCATATTTACACTTATATTACGACCGATTACCATTTCCAGCAATGCGTCTTGTGCGCAGGAATGGTTTCACCTAGGTAGGGACGATGCTTGCGCTTGCGCAGGCCTCTGCCCTCAGTTAGCTTCTTTGGTTGGTTGGTTGGCTTTGAGAGCGGTAATTGTATAAAAGCCGATTGACAATCAAGGGTTGACAATTATGCCGAAGAGGCCTTCAGCCGAAACGGCCCCTCCCTCTCTGGGTTCATACCCCAGAGACCCAACCAACCAAATTCCTTCGACAACTTGCCTGACGGGATAACCTCCCATCAGCAGCAACAGATCCGAGTTTGAATGGTCGAGGCTCCCGCCATGACGAAACCCCGTTAGCGTTAGCAAAATTTCCGTTCTTATATTAAGACCGTTTACCATTT
Source organism: Zootermopsis nevadensis (assembly GCF_977971745.1). Taxonomy (NCBI): domain Eukaryota; kingdom Metazoa; phylum Arthropoda; class Insecta; order Blattodea; family Termopsidae; genus Zootermopsis; species Zootermopsis nevadensis. The sequence continues at coordinate 1,555,052 of NW_028259145.1, forward strand.
CCAGCAATGCGTCTTGTGCGCAGGAATGGTTTCACCTAGGTAGGGACGATGCTTGCGCTTGCGCAGGCCTCCGCCCTCAGTTAGCTTCTTTGGTTGGTTGGTTCCATATTTACACATTGTTGGTATGGATCTTACACATCTTCGTAACGATGTTTTTGCCGAATGACCCTTCCGTATAGACGTCAAAAACAGAAACATACCGGAAATTTATTCTTGAAGATTTTCCAAATGCTGTATGGCACTTTTGTCCACACCGAGATACAATGAAAGTCACAAGATTTACAAGTGTGGCATTAGTTTCATATTAAATGTCCGCGTATTTTCACAAACCTAACGCCACACTGAATCTCGTACGAGCTTCAACACCTTACATACAGCATCAAAAGTAAACCTAATATTGATTTCGACCCCGAATCACAGCTTAATTTTAAATTCTGCTAAAACCAATTCCGAAGATAGACGTTGCATTTATCGATAATCTCTTACCATAAAGCATTTCAGGGCCCTAAGTTAAATGGAGCTAGTGTTTCTCACCCTAAATTAAAAGTCTAATAACCGTCAGGTTATCGTATCATCGATAACTCAAAATTTAAAATACAAACGCCAAAACCTAGATTGTTAATACCAGAAACAATATAATTCCTCAAAAGCGGAGTACGTGTAATATTCAAGAACACATTTAACGTCTGTGCGTCACATTTTAATAAAAACCGAAGAAAACGTGAGAGAATTATAAGAAAAATAAACACTGGTGACAAAGTTCACAATTAGGCCCGATTCCATTTTCATAAGACCCCATTTAAATATTTCTCTCTCGTCTCAATGTTGCATGTGAATGAGAAACAACGATTATGAACTGTAAGACGTGGTCCCTCCTCTGTTATTAACACAGAGAAAGGTTTCTTACGGAGGAGGGGCCCCAAATCTCAGACCATGTGGCGGCGACTAACGTAAACTACAGCGTGGATAAATATTTGCATGGCGTCTAAACGCCCCGAGCCAGCCAATCCAGATGCGGCCACACATCATAAATACAGCTCCGGTCTTCAGGCCACTTCCCGTCTGTGTTCTGATGTCCTGGTTTCATCCTCACGAAGAACATACGAGTATTCAAGCAGGGCCGAGTATAGAAACACAAGTCTGAAAATCCTGTCTCCTAAACGTGTCTCGCCAGGAACAAATACAATTTCCCTACTGGCAACTAAAGCATTTTATCGCTACAACTTCCAACAGAAATAAAGAAATCAAATAAGAATTCTCTTTTACATTTTAAACTTAATATTTAATATATTTATTTTGTACAGTCTATACACAAACGTTTGAAGTTTATTGGTGTTGTAAAAATTATATACTATTAAAACATTTTGTTGTGTAAAATATTATATTAGCGCTCTTAATCGTAAATACGATTTTACATTATATTTTTTTTAGCTCTTTTATTGAAACGACATGTTTCGACGGGTATCAATTTAAAATATATTTTAAATTGATAAAAACCTGAAGACGACGGTATTACCCGTCGAAACATGTCGTTTTAATAAAAACGCTAAAAAATATAATGTAAAATCGTATTTACGATTAAGAGCGCTAATATAATATTTTACACAATAAAATGTTTTAATATTATATAATTTTTACAACACCAATAAACATCAAACGTTTGTGTATAGACTGTACAAAATAAATATATTAAATATTAAGTACAAACATGACGCATATAAGATACAAATTTAATATTTAATCTATGACTAAGACTATCGAAAAAAAAAGTCAAGGGAATTAAACAAGATCATTGTTTTCTGCGTCGTAACGTCCATCAGGAGGCTGCATCCGTCTCCGAAATGTTGGAAAGCTTATACCAGGCGCTACAACCCAGAAGACAGCCATCTTCGTACCAGGCGCCTTGACAACCTTAAATCGCATGAATTTTTAGGGGACAGCTCTATGAATCAATAAATCAGCCCACTGGTATAAAATGAACCTAACTGACTCGCTGACAAACACATATTCGGTTCTAAATCTTCTTGACGATGGTTAAGAGTCAACTGAATAAAAATTTCCTTGGATATTATCCATCGTCTATTATTATTATTATTTAGTGTTCTGTCTGACGACAGGTCCATATGAACAGGATCCTTCCATCCTTTTCTCGGACTGGGACCTGTTCATATACGTTCTTGGCAGATGATCCAGAAGAGGTTTGCCATTGCCTTCTTCTGTGTGTGAATGGAGTAATTGTTGGGATGCCACGGAGGAAAACTCCGTGTTGCCTAGACCACGGCCTTGCCCAACACAAGTTATAAATCTGAGCACCGCCGAGAATCGAACCCGAGACCCCAGGATTACAAGGCCAGCGTTCTAACCGCTGGACCACCTCATCTTATTATTATTTAGTGTTCTGTCTGACGACAGGTCCATATGAACAGGATCCTTCCATCCTTTTCTCGGACTGGGACCTGTTCATATACGTTCTTGGCAGATGATCCAGAAGTGGTTTGCCATTGCCTTCTTCTGTGTGTGAATGGAGTAATTGTTGGGATGCCACGGAGGAATACTCCGTGTTGCTTAGACCACGGCCTTGCCCAACACAAGTAAATATAAAACGTAAAAAACGACGTTTCGGAGATGGGACTCTATCTCCGTCTTCAGGTTCCTACACAGCTGGGCCCACTAGATAGAGCTAATCCCTATCTCCGGACAAAGTAATATGGTTAAAATTCCGTATTATAATTTTTATACATCCTTTTGAATCACCCTGTATATGCACAGTAACGAACGTTGAAATGCAGCTGATGTCTTTACAGAACAGTCAAATATGTGACGTGATTAACGCCGATATCAACATGGCGACTAAACTTTGAAAATGAAGGGAATTGGAAATCATGCAACATATTTGCTTTCGGAAATCTAGTATTGCTACAGACGTGTCAGGATTCGTTCAGGCCACACGCACTACACAGGCATCTGAAAAGATTCCGTTGGCGCTGAAGGGCGGTTTCGAACAAGAGAGTAATTTTGGTTCAGCTTGCAACGAAACATTAATTCCTAAAAATATTTCTACAGTACGCGACTGTAATCTTGAGACTTTGCAAGGAATGCATGAACTCCGAAGCGTTAAAGGCAGACTCTACCCCGCAAGTCTCAAGATTACAGTCGCGAACTACAGGTGTTATTCGAGCTAATTAACACGAGGTAATTATGTATCTGAATAACGTGTTTCTCTTACGATTTAGTAACGTCCTAGACCCCTGCAGTACATGACTAGTCTATCTGCAGATATTGCGTTTAGTACACCGTTAAACTCTCAACATTCTAACAGACTTCTACATTCCTCTTTTTATTATATAAACTGTGTACGAATGAGTCAGTTCTTTAAAAATGTCGAACTAGCTGGCTTTGCAAATGGATTTTGTTAGGGACTATGTCGAAAGTCCTTATAACTCTTCATAATGTCCCTCACTCATTTCTAAAGAACGCTGGAAATTCTTGAAATAGGCCACGTCTGTTTTTCTACCACTCCATAACGAGTCATCTGATATTCTGTCAGTACTCCAAGTCTAGACGTAAGGAAAACGTTTGTTTATTGCATACAAAAAGAAGAAAAGAATGTCAGTAGCTTTTGTGTCACGACAGTTCGATATCACGGTTGGATCAAATAGGCGTGAAGCAACTTCCGAGAAACTTCGTATCTTCATCAAATGTACGGCAAATCAATTCGGAAAGGTTCCAGCGGTCAGCCATCGTTCGATGTTCCTGCCACGGCGGCGTGGGGCCCGGCCAAGGCACAGTGACCTGCAGTTCCCCCAAGGTCTGCTTGTCTCGCGACCCCCAACACAACTGGTTTGCAAGTAACGCTCCCAGTAACCGGGTTTGCAAACCCCTCTACGTCTCACACGACACCGGACGCAAGTACCGAGTATTTGTCATCAACTATTGCTTCTTGTTTGAAATCCCGCTTAAAAACTGCACAAACTATCCGCGTGTTTTCATGTTTCTCAGTACCTTTAAAAGACGTACCAAAATTGCTTCCAAATTTTTCCCAACAGATAATTCAATCTTCAGGCTCGATCAAAAATGCATCGTTAAATTGGAAAGAAGAAACAAGTCTTAATATGGCAGTCTATGGGCAAGACATTCATATACAGTACAACTCCTCTATAACGCGGTTTCTCTATAACGCGGGTTTACCTCAGTCACCCGCGACCGCGTTATAGCGGGGTTGTAATGTATTTCCTTTCCCAACCCAGTTGAGGAATTTCAATAAAATACGGTGTAAAGTCTGCACCGGAGTACAGCAGAATCCTCATATCAGAACAATTGTATTCAGCGCAGGACACGAGGCCTTGTGAACTTCGTTTCATACGTACAAAACAATGGTCGAAGGAGCGCTCAGTGAACAAAAACTCCGGCAAACACCGGAGCTTGGACGTTCTCTAGTCGAAAGTCCAAGCGGCTCAGGAGTTTCAATGGGGTTTAACTTCCTTTTCCTTTACACAGCCAAGAGACGGCGTAAACGTTTCAGTTCAGACTACAAGAAAATCCTTGCAATAGTTTAAAGCTGAATGTGCGGAAATTCTGGTACGGCGAACTAGAGAACTGAAGACAATGCCCTAATATTTTACCACCTCGGTAATTACAGTATTTATTTATTTAGTGTTCTGTCTGATGACAGGTCCATATGAACAGGATCCTTCCATCCTTTTCTCTTCTCGGACTGGGACCTGTTCATATACGTCCTTGGCAGATGATCCACAAGTGGTTTGCCATTGCCTTCTTCTGTGTGTGAATGGAGTAATTGTTGGGATGCCACGGAGGAAAACTCCGTGTTGCCTAGACCACGGCCTTGCCCAACACAAGTTATAAATTCGGGCACCGCCGGGAATCGAACCCGAGACCCAAAATGTGATATAAAACTGGAAAAGTGTGTGTATTATTGGTAGTATGGTCAGTTACGAAGTTGTCACATAACTGTACACCCGGTGACGAATCTCGAAATTACAACGGCTCTGAAATGTCTATATAAACTTCTACGAGATTGCACGGCGCAACAACCCAGAAGACAGTCATCATCAGGCACACCTCCGTGAAAACCTCAAAACCTACGCACGATTAATCTTAATTTCATCCATATAATATATATATAACACCTGCATTGTGTCCTGTTCACAGACTTCAACGAATGTCTTGAACTCTAGCGAACGCAAAACTGAAAATTTTTTAACGTAGCTCAGAGCATTTGAAAAACAAAATTAGGCACAGGAGAGGAGAAAAAAACTAAAGCTATTTATCTTGTCGTGAGGAAGAAGAACTGAAAATTTATACATCCGGTTCCGTTTCGTGAGAAGGCAGAACACGTGGTCTTTAGTTCTGCGTGTGTGTGAGTGAGTGAGTGATACTAATTTCACGCTGGAATAATATTCTTCCGTGACCTAGGCATTCTTATGCATTGCATTAAAACTTTCTCTGAGCAATGTGCCATTTTTAATCCCCGAAACTGCTCCACTGTCCCTCCATTACTCCCTGGACCAAGGAACCCACTCAATTTAACTACATACGTGGATTAACACTGACTACGAAGTGTAATACGCTTCAAAACAATATAAATCGGCATCCAGACAATGAAGTACAGCCTAAACCGGATATACCACGCCGATACACACCACCGCCACTGCACTGAGCCCACGAAAACCTCGGGATAGAAATTCCCTACGTATCTTCGAAAGGAATCCCCGGTACAATGCTACCGCGCTTGATTTGGGTTACTCTGAGGTTTTCCATTTCCGTTTCCCCCCAAAAAAGTCTAAAAACAAGCTTGAAATTGGCCACGACCACGTCATCGAGTATTTCCATTTCCCCTTACGTAATCATTGGCAAGCCTCAATATGAAATAACCTCATCTCCTTCCATACGTACAATTCCCAGAAGAAAATCCATTATACCGTCCAGAATATGACACATCAGAAAACATTTGAGGTCAGGAACAATGTATTGAATTTAGGTAACTTTTTTTCCATACACCAAGGCTTTACAATAAATTCAAATCTATGTCGAAACGTCGATTAAATACTTGTCTTACATAACATGTGTCAACATGGTGAAGTGTCGCAATAGAGGAAACTTCTCTTTAGCGCCTGATGATGCAGCAACTTGCTTGTCATCGCTGCTTTGTGTGATGCTGCGACAGGAGACAATGCGTAACCTTGATTCCAATAGGTCACTAAACCAAGATACGGCAGCCCCGATAGAAAATCTACACCGCAGAGTGGAACTTGAAAACCAGTGTTATGTCTCCCACGATCAAACCCTATTAATGCCCGGGGCAACAGATACTCTTTGCACAAAGGACGGTGGGTAGATTGTGCAGTCCGTCTTCAGACATTTCTGGAATCGAAAAGCTGACTGCTGTGTTCACAAGAACCCGTCAATGGACCACATCCTGAGCCAAATTAATCCAGAAGACATCCTCACAGCGTACAGAATTTCAATCTTAATATTAACCACACATTTACGCATAGAAGTCCAAAATGGTCTCCTCCCATTCAGTCTTCCAACTAAAATTCTCTACGCATTTTTAATGCATCCCATGCGTGCTACAAATGACGCCCATCTCACTGTCCCTAATTTTATCACCCTAATAAAATGTCTAATACATTTAATTAATTAATTATTCTTGTCCGTCTAATCACAATTTAAAATTTAAAATTAAGATAATTAAAATATCATGTGATGTTCCTATCGAAACATTCGATTTACATTTAGAACATCTTTTTCTTACGACATGTTTCGGTTCTTAAATGAACCATCTTCAGGTGTATAAAAATTAATTAATTAAAATTATATAAACTTAAAACTTAATCATAATTTCTTATATGCAACTTTTTTATAGTTGTTTATCAGTTAATAGTGATGTTCACTTCCAGATTCCATTTTTATATATTTGAAGTTGTTTTGTTGTGTTGTCTTTCGAAGTTCTCCCGACGATACATAGCGTAAAATGAGGAAAATTACAAATGGAAGAAAGCTTTTGTAAGTTGCTAGAAACTGCATGAGGAATTGCTCACTAGTTTATGTTTTTAAGCCGTCTAAGAGTGTGACCGGGACTGCTGAGAAAAGCTGCCCTATATATTCTTCCACGGGTGCGTGATGGCATTAAAACACACTTTTCCATGTGTGTTCACCGTTGATCATACATGTAAAATGGCGTGACAGGTTATATTGCATGCCATAAAATGTTTTTGCTTACATCACGTGTGGTTTGAAGCGTACAGCCCGCGTGCGACGACAAGAAAAGTTTCCTGATTCTGTTCCGAGAAATTTCACATCCAGGAAAAACATTTTTCCTGATTTAAACTCTCAGGTAAGGACATTCCGGCGTAAGAGTTTAAAATTCCGCGAGTACTCATTACCTTAATTACAGGTAAGTATAATAAATACTTGTTCTCGTACATGAGATCGCTTCGCTAATGAATTATATTGAAAAATTTTCAATTATTTCAATGACAGCGCTTGTGATCGATCACTATCGACTAATCGCCCTGATTCGATGTATCACGATAAGATTAAACCCACATCCAGAGATTTATTTTCCCTCGTGCTTGTCAAGTATCTAAACAGCAAAGCCATAAAAATGTCAGCTAAGGATGGGAGGTACTGTTAATATTGCCAATTTCTTCCAGATGTATTCATTTCTAGTTTATTTAACGACGTTTTTTCAGTACCTCCGACTATATATCATCAACATAATGTTGTAATAAAGCGGTTAGAACGCTGGGCTTGTAATCCTGGGGTCTCGGGTTCGATTCCCGGCGGTGCCCGAATTTATAACTTGTGTTGGGCAAGGCCGTGGTCTAGGCAACACGGAGTTTTCCTCCGTGGCATCCCAACAATTATTCAATTCACACACAGAAGAAGGCAATGGCAAACCACTTCTGGATCATCTGCCAAGAACGTATATGAACAGGTCCCAGTCCGAGAAAAGGATGGAAGGATCCTGTTCATATGGACCTGTCGTCAGACAGATAACTAAAATAATAAAAAATACAGAATGAAAATCTGAAAGGTCGTACATCTCAGTAGGATGAGATTTTCACGTCTGTGAGTCTGAAGATGCCTGTCTTCTGGGTTGTAGCGCCGTGTAGTCTGGTATAAGTTTACCGACGTTCGCCTGATTATGGAGGCAGCGAGGACTTCTACAACGCTGATATACCCCTACCAGACTACACGACGGTACAACCCAGAAGACACCCATTATCGTACATCCCTTTTACACAAGGGGAGGGACAATTTCGAAAGACCTTTCTTCCGGTCAAGAAGATATATTATACGACATAAATGTATCACGTAAACAATCACACGAAGAGTATGAACTAGTGGATTCCTCTCTTTTCCTTAGAATCTGCACTGCACTAAACTGATGACTCGGAATACGTGCTCGTCCTGATATTATACATCGGTTTATACGTAGAAAAGTTTCTCGAAGTTCACATGTACTCAGTAATAGAATACACCACCCCCTCTTTAATTATAGTGTACATAAACAGTCATTAGAGTAATTTCTTTCAGCAAGTGAAGGAGGAAGAGGATATTAATCAACGCTAAGTGCATAGTAACCTTCTACCTGAGCAAATTTTCTAGTTGCGAATTCGTCTTTGTACTGAACTTGAAGCCCACGCACCACAGGAGAGATACAATACGCCTACAATACACACGCTTCAGGATATGGGTCTGTTAAGTGCAATTTCATTACAATGAAACATGGCGTCCGGCGAACTTGTAGAAAGCTGCACTCGGGATACGAACTACACAAAACAGAAATTTAATAAAGTTGTATAAATACTCTACTCACATCAGTACACGTACCCGAATCAGATTTATTTGAAAACAACTTACATAATGAGAGATTCAGTTTCAAATAAAACGTTCCATGATATAGCTCATAAACCTCGTTAAAAATGAGCGGTTACGAATAAATTACTCTACGAAAACAAACATCTGTTGTCAAAGGATGACGGAAGTTGAAATGATATTACGTTTATCTTGTCTGAGTTTCGTCAATACCAAATAATACAGATGCGGCTGTTTTGGTTTTCTAGATTTCGTGAACAAGGTAATACACGTAAGATTTGAGGTTTTCACAGCGGTGAGTATGAAGATTTCTGTCTTCTGGGTTGTTGCGCTGTGTAGTCTGGTCGATGTTAACCAACGTTTCAGAGGTCATACTGCCTCCGTCATCAGGGCGATGAGTATGAAGATTTCTGTCTTCTGGGTTGTTGCGCTGTGTAGTCTGGTCGATGTTTACCAACGTTTCAGAGGTCATACTGCCTCCATCATCAGAGCGACCTCTTTAACGTTGGTAAACATCGACCAGACTACACAGCGCAACAACCCAGAAGACAGAAATCTTGAAGGTAATACATACAAACAATACCAATCAGACCAATTTATGACAGCAATAACCCTTCTCAGATGAATTGTAGAAAGCACAATCATTATATCAACGAAAAACAATACCTATTCAAGCAGTATATTTTCTGAGATAATACTGAATTTCCTCATCTCTTCTGCAGTAATCGATTTCGGGTTTAACTGATAAATCTACGCTCTTTTTCAAGTTTGGATTTTTCGATAAAGAAACGTTTTCTTTTCAGGATCCACTTGAAACAGGTTTCATCGCGTAACCCTAGTTGATGTACGAGAACAAAGCCTGGAGGAAGCATAAGACTTAAAACTTTTTGTGTAACTTGCTTTTAAATATGAATATTTTACAAGTCATACACAGACGTTTTGTGACAATAAGAATCAGCCCCTCAGTGGGGTTTTGTCGTGTTCCCACCACTTCAATCATAAAAGCTTAAAATTAACTGACAACGCCGAATTCTCCACTGGATTCCCGCGAGGAAATATTTTACACGTGCCTGAAACACGACCAAAAATAGAGCAAAGCAAAGTACTGTCGCATATATTAAAGTTACCTGAAAGAAATCAATAACACGTTCCGTCAATCACACGACACATGCCATGTGAGCAGAACTTTAACAAAGGCAAGAATACGTACCACAATCAATTTTGAACCTTGTTATGTGACATACCGAATTGATATTCTCAATGTGCAATAAAACGTGTTTTTCATATAACTAGATTCATAATGTCACATTACTTTAAATCTTGTTCAGATTACCACTGACACAGGATTTGGGGTTTTCACGCTGGTGAGTCTGAAGATTTCTGTCTTCTGGGTTGTTGCACTGTGTAGTATAGGTCAGTGGTATTCAACCTTTTTTGTTCGCGTACCCCCAGATATAATTTCTCTTCAACTTTGTACCCCCAAAGTTGTTGGTGTATAATTCGAGTTATACATAGTACATAATCTACATCTAAAATAAATTAAATAAATTACATTACCGATTATTCAGTGTTTATCATAAAATAATATATCTTTTTAAATTTCACGTACCCCCTAAGATGTCTTCGCGTACCCCCAGATATAATTTTTCTTCAATTTTGTACCCCCAAAGTTGTTGGTGTATAATTCAAATTATACGTAGTATATAATCTACATCTAAAATAAATTAAATAAATTACATTACTGATTATTCAGTGTTTATCATAAAATAATATATATTTTTTTAAAATTTCACGTACCCCCTAAGATGTCTTCGCGTCCCCCCAGATATAATTTATCTTCAACTTTGTACCCCCAAAGTTTTTGGTGTATAATTCAAGTTATACGTAGTATATAATCTACATCTAAAATAAATTAAATAAATTACATTACTGATTATTCAGTGTTTATCATAAAATAATATATATATATTTTTTAAATTTCACGTACCCCCTAAGATGTCTTCGCGTACCCCAGGTTGAATACTACTGGTCTAATAGAAGGTTACCAACCCAGAAGACAGCCATATTCATTCTGACACAACCTAAAAGCACGTGACTTCTGTATTCTCATACATATGACTTTGGTTACTAATCACCTTACACATGAATTAATATATGAATCATATCTTATCCGCATTTACGAGTAATGTTAACAAATCCCAACCTTCATTTCTCCTTTTAATACAACTTAAAATCATAAAAAAAATATGCAATTTAAATACCTACGTAACCATGCAGTTCCTTTGACAAGAATAATAAAAGCAAATAAATACCTACGATTCAAACTTTTTTCCTTGCATTTCGTTAAATATTCATATCACCGAAAAACGTTCCAAATTGAAGCCGAACGCTCAAACGTCTATAACTCAATGAGCCTTTTGTAATAACTCATAAATGGATTCAAATTTTGGGAGAATAAGCTGCAACCGTCTCACGGATTCAAATAAATAAAACGCTTTCTTCAAAAGCAAGCCAGATCTTGCCACATGGACGGGCGAGTGGTTACAAACAAAGTTCTTTTTATAGAACAAACCCCTTTGATATTTCGCTGCCCCTTTATAGTTCATTTTTATCACCTGTTCTTCAATCCATCACTTGTTCCAGTAATTTCAATCAGGTTTCCTTTTTCTCAGATACAACGGATGCTAAACAGAGCCAGAGGACGGAAGAAGGATTCTGATGGACGAGACGAGGTGGCAGTACAGCACTAGCAACCCTGTTCTATCATTATCGATTGCCAGCTGACGTCATACGTCGACACTGTTCAGGCAGCGTCCTCACGGCTTGCAGCAAATTTTCTGTTTGAGGACAAAATGTCCACCCACGTCCACCAAACACAGGCCCCAACGACTCAAAATTCGATAATTAAAAAAGACCACGCACGAAATACCTTCGCGTGACTGCTGTTACCAAGGTTTAACATTTGTGTCTTCATTTCAATGCTGTTAAAAAATACATATTTCAGGTACAAGGCCACACAATACAAGTGACTGCTTGGATTTTCAAATGCCCAGCCCACACTATTAATAATTGACGTAACAACTGAGATATTTGAACTAGAAACACTGAAATTATCTTTTCTAGACCAGTGGTAATCACGTGTACCAGTGGCGATTAACAGTCAATAATTCTGCATTTTATGGGTTTTCTTATTATCAGAGTAAAGAGCGATTACTTGCCTAAACAACGTCAACAAATTGAATTCTGTAATGGTAAAGTGTTTTCTTTCCGCTGAGAATTGAATCTTAGATACTACTTTGATGATCTTTGCGTAAAAGGGTTAAGGAAACTTAAAATACCACTGAAAATATGCAGCTCAATTTTCGAGTGGCGTAATAGTAAAGCAGCATAATTATTCATAATAATATGAAAAAAAACAGTATTTCAATTCCTTATACATTATCTTCCAAAGGCTACACTCAAGGACACACAAAAAAGATTAATTTTCATACAGTAGAGGGATTGCAGGTGTTTGAGAATCGGGTGTTGAGGAGGATATTTGGGCCTAGGAGAGAAGACGATGGAGCATGGAGAAAACTGCGTAATGATGAGCTTAAAAATCTGTACTCCTCCCCCAATATTGTCAGGGTGATTAAGTCGAGAAGAATGAGATGGGCGGTGCATGTAGCACGCATGGATGGGACAAGCTGTGTGGAAGCCTGAGGGGAAGAGACCACTGGGGAGACCTAGACGTAGATGGGAGGATAATCTCAGGCGGGATCTATGGGAGATAGGAGATGAAGGAGACTGGATTTTGTTGGCCCAGGACAGGGTCCGGTGGAGGGCTTTGGTTAATTCGGTGATGAACCTTCGGGTTCCGTAAGCCATCTGGTTGGTTGGGTCCACTATTTGGGAAGCCTGAGGGGAAGAGACCTCTGGGGAGACCTAGACGTAGATGGGAGGATAATCTCAGGCTGGATCTATCGGAGATAGGAGTTGAAGGAGACTGGATTTTGTTGGCCCAGGACAGGGTCCGGTGGAGGGCTTTGGTTAGTTAGGTGACGAACCTTCGGGTTCGGTAAGCCATCTGGTTGGTTGAGTCCACTATTTGGGAAGCCTGAGGGGAAGAGACCGCTGGGGAGACCTAGACGTAGATGGGAGGAAAATCTCAGGCGGGATCTATGGGAGATAGGAGTTGAAGGAGACTGGATTTTGTTGGCCCAGGACAGGGTCCGATGGAGGGCTTTGGTTAGTTCGGTGATGAACCTTCGCGTTCTGTAAGCCATCTACTTAGTTAGTTAGACTACTAAATCTTAAAGTTAAACATCACGAAGTTGGACCTATTAGGAAGGCAAATTACCGTTCAATTCCTTAATGTTTTGTAACGATGTTCTCTCAAATGGCTCACAGGTTCAGTCTGGACTTCCAAGTAATGCGATAGCTCTACTTGTCTCTATTCCACCTATGAGGAACATGGTTCACTGAAGATGACGTCCCGTCTGCCTTTTACGATTTTCAATCATCCTGTGCCTGTTTTGTCCTATCCTGAGGGGCTGTCACCATAAATGACAATGTTTGTTGTGACGCATAAAAACTCAGTCTGGAAAAAGTCTCGCTTGACTTTAAACCAGCTGTACACACAATAAACGACTTCCCGTCGAAAATATTAAAATATCTACTTTATTCGAGCGGACCACATACGAGAATTAACATTTATCGTACGGAAATACATCAAACCACAGGGGAATGGGGCTGGAGCAGGTCTTTATTCCGAGATTAACAATTTGAGGTGTGCTAATGCCAGCTGCCATCTTTAGCTGGATCTTATGACCTAGGAACGACGAACGGACGATAAAGGATGCCGGTTAATAAAAGGGCATTATTATTAACAATTATATTTCCTTTAATTGCGATTAAAAAACCACGTACAAGAAACAAAAATCAATAAAAGGACCGCCATATTAGTAAAAACCTTAATATCGCTAAGTGACGGAATGATTTTTAAGGGTTGTAATTTGTCACTTCTTAATTATTACAGAAAAGTGTCTCTAAACATAATCCATGATTTCAAAATCGCCTGTTTAGTTTAATTAGACATTAAATAATATTGTGTGTGTAGTACAAATGATAAAGCTTCTCACCATAGAATTTTCTCAAAGCTCATGTCACTTCGCCCATCTTCAATTTTAATATTCTCCTCAGAACCTCTCCTCAAAAAAAAAACCTAATCAGTGTTCCTTCCGTAATACGAGATGCCAAGTTCCCCACCCATACAAAACAACACATCAAATTTAAGTTCTGTACAGTCTGATGTGTAAGTCGTAGCAGATTGGACGGCAAACAAATCTGAACTGAACGGAAGAGAGCATTTCCAGAACGGAATCTACTCTGAAAGCAATCCTGACTTCCTACCGTCGTTCACAGATGGGTGAACTTTGGCCACATTTTCGAATGACCTGTTAACTATCCTCATGCTACACATTCTGGCCACAAGACATAAGCGTGTATTAAGTTTACTCTGATTACTAGCGTCTAAGGGGCTGTTATATTTATGTTTTCGTCGAATAAATTAATATCACAAACACAGACCAGACAACCTGGTCGAAAGACCTGCGGGAATCGTCACTTGGAACAGGATAATATTAAAATGACAGCAGGGACAAGCAGTGGGAGGATTTACGCTGGATTAATATGGCTCAGAATAGAGACTGGCGACTTCTGTAAACACGGTAGTAATGAAGCTTCAGGTCCCATAAAAGGCAAGGAATTTCAATAAAATCTTCTCGGGCAATCAGCCGCGTCAACTGGTTACCGTATGAAACCGACGTTTCGGGATCCAACTGTCCCCATCATCAGGGTTCTGATGTGACTGTCCCGAGAAGATTGTACTCGCCGCGAAAGTCTCAAATCTGATGGCAAGGAATTTCTTCAACATCCAAGCGACTATTGTTTTCTCACTGACTATTCTTTGGAGTTCAGTTTTTATTTAGGTCGCCGACTCGACACTTGGCAGGGATATCGGCTACTAAGACAAGTGTATTCATCGCTTTCCTTAAACCTGGCCCATGCAAATAAGATGATGGTCTAAAGTAATCCAAGACCACTTACTCACATATAATTACAAACTTTCCAATCGAAATGATTGGAAAAGGAATAAATACGAGGCGCGTCCCAAAAGTAAGTTTCCCACTCGTCCCACAGCTAGCAAACCTTATATTGAGCGAAGCGACTGTGCGTACGTGATAGAGCAATGACGTAGCATGGCGCATGCACTAACGGCACTTCCCGCGTTCTCACAGTAGCATCGTTGCAGCTGTTGAAGATGGAGGTTCTTATTCCAGCTCCCGCCGACTGTGAAGTGCGGTCAGTGATAACGCTAGGCCGCACACGGCTCGACGGACAGCAAGTCTCCTGCAGGAATTCAGCTGGGAGGTGTTTAATCATTCACCCTACAGCCCGGACCTCGCTCCCAGTGATTTCCATCTTTTCCTACACCTCAAGAAATTCCTGTCCGGTCAGCGTCAGCGTTTTGAGAATGACAGAGAGGCGGAGATGGTTGACACACAGTGGTTCCAATCCCAGGCGGCAGACTTGTACGACACAGGTATTCAAAAGTTGGTCCCACGGTATGACAAATGTCTCAATTCCGGTGGCGAATATGTTGAAAAATAGCTGGACACTTGCTGTATCTGTTGCAATAAATATTTCCATGAAATTGTGTTTTGTTTCTGTAAACGGCCCCAGGGAAACTTACTTTGAGGACGCGCCTCGTATCTATTCTTGCCAAACCTTAGTTTATGCATATTCGAAGTTGTTATGAAATAAGCACGAGAATATAAAATCAAGTACCACAGATTACGTGAATAATATAAGCCCAAGTTTATGTTTTACATAAAATAAAAATGGCCCGAAGATGGAGAGAGTATGTTCCTCAGAAACGTTGGCATCTATAAACAAGTCTACACGGCGCCGAAATCCAAAACAACAGTATCATCATCATCTTCAAACCTCACACATATAATGAATGTTAATTCTGTTGTGAGCTTTTGAAGATCATATAATCAAATTAGAATTTATATCAGAAGAAAAATACACTATCAGCTGTTTATTCCAGTTAATTAATGCAGCTATGACAAAATTATCGCTATTATTAACATATACAA
The DNA here is from genome assembly GCF_977971745.1 of Zootermopsis nevadensis. Classification (NCBI taxonomy): domain Eukaryota; kingdom Metazoa; phylum Arthropoda; class Insecta; order Blattodea; family Termopsidae; genus Zootermopsis; species Zootermopsis nevadensis. Next base: position 1,571,038 of record NW_028259145.1, read on the forward strand.
AACCAGACATGCTTGAAAACACGTACATTTAATATAAAGTAGATACATTTTATATGAAGAATAAGCACGCGGACGTCAAATCCGTGATTCCTCCTTTAGCAGCTACACAGGCAAATTAACAAGGCCATTGCACATTTTAATGCACTACGTCAGAATTTCTTGGAGGTACTGAGAAATACCGTAAGCCTTAATGAGGAAATTCGGTAACAGGATCAAAATTCGAAAACGAAACAGAAGCAACCAATGAATGAACGTGACCTCTGCCTAGAATTTAGCCAGCCACAAATCCGGGAGACATTTCTTTATTTGCTTAGTCCAATTTACTCGTTTATAGCTCATATATCGACGCTGTCGCTAGATCAGACACTACACTCGATGATTAATAACCAATTAATTGAAATTTGGTTTGTAAAAATGGTCGTGGTCTTATTTAACACAGTGGTATTCAACCTTTTTTGTTCGCGTACCCCCCAGATATAATTTATCTTCAACTTTGTACCTACAAAGTTGTTGGTGTATAATTCAAGTTATACGTAGTATATAATCTACATCTAAAATAAATTAAATAAATTACATTACTGATTATTCAGTGTTTATCATAAAATAATATTATTTTTTTAAAATTTCACGTACCCCCAAAGATGTCTTCGCGTACCCCCAGATATAATTTCTCTTCACCTTTGTACCCCCAAAGTTGTTGGTGTATAATTCAAGTTATACATAGTATATAATCTACATCTAAAATAAATTAAATAAATTACATTACTAATTATTCAGTGTTTATCATAAAATAATATTATTTTTTTAAAATTTCACGTACCCCCAAAGATGTCTTCGCGTACCCCCCAGATATAATTTCTCTTCAACTTTGTACCCCCAAAGTTGTTGGTGTATAATTCAAGTTATACATAGTATATAATCTACATCTAAAATAAATTAAATAAATTACATTACTAATTATTCAGTGTTTATCATAAAATAATATTATTTTTTTAAAATTTCACGTACCCCCTAAGATGTCTTCGCGTACCCCCAGATATAATTTCTCTTCACCTTTGTACCCCCAAAGTTGTTGGTGTATAATTCAAGTTATACATAGTATATAATCTACATCTAAAATAAATTAAATAAATTACATTACTAATTATTCAGTGTTTATCATAAAATAATATTATTTTTTTAAAATTTCACGTACCCCCAAAGATGTCTTCGCGTACCCCCAGATATAATTTCTCTTCAACTTTGTACCCCCAAAGTTGTTGGTGTATAATTCAAGTTATACATAGTATATAATCTACATCTAAAATAAATTAAATAAATTACATTACTAATTATTCAGTGTTTATCATAAAATAATATTTTTTTTAAATTTCACGTACCCCCAGATATAATTTCTCTTCAACTTTGTACCCCCAAAGTTATTGGTGTATAATTTATACATAGTATATAATCTACATCTAAAATAAATTAAATAAATTACATTACTGATTATTCAGTGTATTTTTTTTTAAATTTCAAGTACCCCTTAAGATGTCTTCGCGTACCCAAGGTTGAATACCACTGATTTAACACATTATCTCGGCTCGAAAGTACTGGAGAAACGGATAGCCTGTCTCCGGGGTATCAGAGCCGACCAATCGGTGAGTACTTTCGGTGTTCGAATCCTAACAGAAATAAGATTCCTCTCTTGACCACGACTTCCAGACTGTCTGTGGGGTCCACCCACACTATGGAACGTGTGTGGAGGCAGCTTCCTGGGTACAGCGGCCGAACTATGAAGACATCAACTAACACAGCAATTACTGATTATAACTTCAATGTTTATTAAGCATCCAGTACATGGCTCGAGCTTAGTTGGTCATCTTCGGGGTTCGAAAGTAATAGTTATGACTACTAAATTTGTTCACAAATTTTCTGTCGTTGACTTCACCACGTAATTGGACTGCGTCTTAAGCAGCTAACCTTTTTTTGAAGTATGGACTACGTAGGTGGAGTTGGCGGTGGAAAGCTGTAGCTGACCTGAAGGGGTTAGCTGATGCTGAGGGGTGGATCTTGTAGGGAGGGTGGTGGATAGAGAGAACGGTCTTCAGGTATTATTGGAATTTGTCAGGATTTCAGAAATGGGGTCGTTTGTTTCGTTCAAATAAACGCCTTTCTTGATTTTGGATTTTATTCTAACGTAGAAGTTCGCGTTTCTGGCACGGTCTCAAGAACAGGGACCTCCTTGCGATATCCTTTTAAATTCTAGCAATAACAGAGAGCATGGCAACCGCAACACTGATTCAACGACGAAAGACTGAAACAGAGAGTTTGACATTTGTCACACGTGGGTCATGGGTTGAATATTCTGCAGGTCTATCTGCTGAATATTCATTTCCTCGTCAGAACTACGCCCCGAGGCAATCCAACTTAACACGTCATTAACCATTTGCTCTATGTTGAAGCCGGGTAAATGGTATGAATTTCTATTTCTGCAAGTCCCATACCTCGAAACACAACTCCATATCTTTACAGTAATCAGGATGATGATAATTCTATTGATATTACATCCTGCCTTCCCTAGAGAATGTAGTTTCAAACAAGAACTGGGAATAAAATCGAATTATAGACTCGCACTCTGCAATTTAATAGGATATACGAGGCGCGTCCACAAAGTAAGTTTCCCACTCGTCCCACAGCTAGCAAACCTTATATTGCGCGAAGCGACTGTGCGTACGTGATAGAGCAATGACGTAGCATGGCGCATGCACTAACGGCACCTCCCGCGTTCTCACAGTAGCATCGTTGCAGCTGTTGAAGATGGAGGTTCTTATTCCAGCTCCCGCCGACTGTGAAGTGCGGTCAGTGATAACGCTAGGCCGCACACGGCTCGACGGACAGTAAGTCTCCTGCAGGAGTTCAGCTGGGAGGTGTTTAATCATTCACCCTACAGCCCGGACCTCGCTCCCAGTGATTTCCATCTTTTCCTACACCTCAAGAAATTCCTGTCCGGTCAGCGTCAGCGTTTTGAGAATGACAGAGAGGCGGAGATGGTTGTCACACAGTGGTTCCAATCCCAGGCGGCAGACTTGTACGACACAGGTATTCAAAAGTTGGTCCCACGGTATGACCAATGTCTCAATTCCGGTGGCGAATATGTTGAAAAATAGCTGGACACTTGCTGTATCTGTTGCAATAAATATTTCCATGAAATTGTATTTTGTTTCTGTAAACGGCCCCAGGGAAACTTACTTTGTTCTGTAACTAAAAACGAATCAATCAACTCACAGTCTTTTGTATGCAAACATCCTGTTGTGGACCTGAATTCACAGCTTATGTTTTCAGTCAACGCGAAAACAACATTACATAAACCTTCGCAAAATCTATAGCTCATATTTCTTTTATAAAAATCACGAGTTTTCAATTAGCGGCTTGTCGATTTGTTTTTGTGCGGTCCTCGTACATTTCCAATAATTTCTGCTGTTCTGTTAGAAGAAAAATTGTTACCTGATATCAGAAAACATAAGACAATAGAGTTGCGTCACATTGTGAAGATATATATTTAATTAATTAATCTTGTCCGTCTAATCACAATTTAAAATTTAAAATTAAAATAGTTAAAATACCATGTGATGCTCCTTATCGAAACATTCGATTTACATTTGGAGCATCACTTTCTCACTACATGTTTCGGTTCTTAGATGAACCATCTTCAGGTGTGTAAAAATTATAATTATATAAACTTAAAACTTAATCATAATTTCATATACTACAAAAAAAGTTGCATATAAGAAATTATGATTAAGTTTTTAAGTTTATATAATTGTAATTTTTACAGTTTTGGTAAAACAAAATATATATAATATGAAGCTATTCATCATAAACATCTACCCATGGTGTATAACCTATTAAAAAACTAAGAATTAATTAATTAATTAATTGATCAATATCATGGGAGTAAACGATTTTAACATAAAAATATATCTTCGAAAATGAATTACGTAATGCCATCCATCACTTTAGGAAGGTCTCGACAAGTCATAACCAAATCGCACTGTGAACACGCCACATCGGAAAGTACCCATTCATGAGGACACGACCGGAAGGCCACCGCCTGCCAAGGCAAGGACTGAAGACCAAATTCGAAACCGGAAACACGTGAATTTGATCGTTCAGTCCGTTACCTGCAGGCCTGAACTTTGCAAATAGCCAGTCGCATTGTTTACCATCCTCAGTGACACGGGTGCCCTGGCGTAAGAAATTTGTGTTTTGGTGGTTTTCGTAAATGAGGATAAAGATAAGAAAAAGTTGGCTGTAGCGACCGGTTGAAAAATGGGGCAATTTGTCACATTTCGAAAGAAAAAATTCAAATACGAAAAATAAACGTTTTTTTTTTTAAAAAAAAATCCTTAATTTGATAAAACCTTTCATAAATAGACAAAATACAAGAAGGAAAACGCCACGATTGTACCATTTAGCGAATCAACGAACATATGAACAGTTTTTTGTTTATTTAACGACTACGTTTCAGTGAACAGTTGTAATCACTGAGTATGATTTAAAGTTTTCGCGGCGGTAAGTCCGAAGATGGCTGTGTTCTGGGTTTTAGTGCAGTGTAGTCTGGTATTCACTGCTGCCTCCATCATCCGGACCATCAAATCGCCCTCATGGAGTCAGCATGAACCTCTGAAGTGGTGGTAAACTTCTATCAGACTGCACATCGCTACAACCCAGAAGATAGCCATCTTCAGTTGTAATTACATTTCGATACATCTGATGACAAGCCCCGTTGCGGATTGTAGGGAAATATCTCATGTGTGTACAATCACGATATTTTCGTAAAAAAATTCCAAATATATCCAGACACTTCCTGAAAGTTCTCTGGGAACCGCATAACCAAAAGTTCTTTAGCGTAGATAAGTACATACAGGCTAGATTCACTAACATATTCATAAATCCAAACACTGAAGACACTTCTGAAAAATTCTATACAAACTTATGTCATATATTTATTTTGTACAGTCTATACACAAACGTTTGAAGTTTATTGGTGTTGTAAAAAATTATATAATATTAAAACATTTTGTTGTGTAAAATATTATATTAGCGCTCTTAATCGTAAATACGATTTTACATTATATTTCTTTTAGCGTTTTTATTAAAACGACATGTTTCGACGGGTAATACCGTCGTCTTCAGGTTTTTATCAATTTAAAATATTTTTTAAATTGATACCCGTCGAAACATGTCGTTTTAATAAAAAAGTGCTAAAAATATAATGTAAAATCGTATTTACGATTAAGAGCGCTAATATAATATTTTACACAACAAAATGTTTTAATATTATATAATTTTTACAACACCAATAAACTTCAAACGTTTGTGTATAGACTGTACAAAATAAATATATTTAATCAAACACAAACATCACGCATATAAGATACAAACTTATGTCAGTTTATAAGCCACTACATTAGAAAGTAACATATGAAAACGTGTTTATGGTAGTTTTACTTAGCATATTAAGACGTAGGCAAGTTTGGTGGAAACGAGCGGGATATGGGAATATAAAAACTGGCAAAAAGTGAATATATTTAGCAAACTTTTTATAATATTGCACTTCGCTGCTACGCTTACCATTAGAACCGAAACATAAAAACTCTATAAAACTGCAGCCTACAGTTCCCGTCTCCTAAATGTAAATGTAAATTATTTTAAGACTCTACAAACGCCATGATAACTTGCTAAGGACACAAAACATACGAAAAATTCTTTACAAGCTGCATTTAAAGTAAATCTGTGTTCGAGTCTCCAGGTGAATGTTTATGTGGTTTTCATATTAGACACATAAGTTTTTATATTTCAAATAATTTTCTTTGAGGAAAAGAAAATTGCTTATTTACGGAGAAATACATTACATTACTAATTCGTTTTGTAAAAATATGCTAAAAATAAACACACCCTGACGTTGTGAATTGCATTTTTTTTTAAAAAAAAAGTTTCATATTATTATCAATTTGTAGCTTAAATGCGTCATGTTTGTGTTTGATTCAATCTATATTTTTTTAAATAAAATAAAATAAATAAAAAATAAAAAAACTCTAAATAATGTAAAATCGTATTTACGATTAAAAGCGCCAAAATATAATATTTTATACTACATACTGTTTCAATATTATATAATTTTAACAACATCATTTAACTTCAACGTTTGTGTATAGACTGTAAAAATAAATATAGATATTATTATCAGTATATTTTTATTGTATATAATGTAAAGGAAAATATGCAGCTAAGACGTACAATTATAGAGTCTACATTTTATGTATAAAACTTCATGTTGCCCGCATACAGACCAAATTTTGCCCGATAAACAAAAAATATTGGGCAGGCCTGATCTAAAACATCATCCTTGCATGCCACGTGACACATTCGTAAACAGAATGACCCTACAATTATAACATCCCACTATTAAATCCATACCCAGGACCCGAGCAAGAGAATTTGGCGTCTATCCGTCTCCCAAATTGTCACTAGAAAATGAATATTGTGCAGTTTAATCGGAATATATAATCTTAATATGGGTTTTTCCATTCTTTGCAATAAAAAACTTACTCTTCTATAATAAGTAATGATGTTACTTAATAGTTAATGTCTGTAGGTTCAGCTTCTAAAGAAAAACTATTTACATCAGTGACACAGAACCTATTAGCACAAGATACCATGTAAGTGACAATTACAACTGCATGCCCGCCATCGGTCATTTGGATAATCGGTGGCATATTACAAACCCACGAACACCAACATTTAAGCTATTTCTTTATTTTTATTCATTCAATTTGTTTCTCCTTTGCTGACAGCCAGGTTTGTGTATTGGTTAATCCGGCAACCTCCACGCTCGGAGAAAATTCGAGTCTTAGAACACAAACGATAAATCAACTGGGTTGGTTAAGTAACGTCTCCAGACGCACAGAAATCCGAGAACTCCTAACGAAGTAACTGAGGTAAGGTCACAAATGACTTCGAGATGCAACGACGCCCTAAGGAAGTCACGATTCTGTTCAACAAATCTACCGACAAATAATCTGGGCCTTTAACTGTTGTCTATTTTATACTTTTAAAATCTTATTTATTTATTTATTTAGTGTTCTGTCTGAGGACAGGTCCATATGTACAGGATCCTTCCATCCTTTTCTCGGACTGGGACCTGTTCATATACGTTCTTGGCAGATGATCCAGAAGTGGTTTGCCATTGCCTTCTTCTGTGTATGAATGGAGTAATTGTTGGGATGCCACGGAGGAAAACTCCGTGTTGCCTAGACCACGGCCTTGCCCAACACAAGTTATAAATTCGGGCACCGCCGGGAATCGAACCCGAGACCCCAGGATTACAAGGCCAGAGTTCTAACCGCTAGACCACCGTGTTAGGAAAATAAAATTGAGTAACACAAGATTTTTGAACACTCCAAAAAGTCAATCAATCAACATCTGCGACATAATTTTAAGAAGTTAAAGGAAGAACTCATGGTCACAAGCGATTAAAGTTGAGTATTTTAAAGTACGATGATCACAGAGAACTGGTTCTGAAGATATTAAGTAGGGCAACATACGATTCCACTACATATACCACAGTCATCTACTTCCTTATAAAATAAACACATAATAGCAGATAAATATTAAATAAGAATGTAGATTAAAAAACGATGGTTGCACACATATACATGTGCCTTATCTGAATTTTCGGGTAATTTCAGAATCTGCCTTCAAAAAATGCACAATGCCCTTCTCCAATTCTTGAAGTTACAGTCAACACAAAAAAAATGTATGAAATTTCACAAAGAACCACGATGAAGATATTTTGTCACACAGACACAAACGTCTCGAAAAATATATCAAACAAAATTCCAAAGGGCATGCTTTTATTTTAAAAGCCAATGGTTATCTTCTGGTCTAGAAATTACAGGCCAAGTCCACGTCCTTATAAAAATAATAAGATAAAATTATAGTTTTACGTTCACCTTCAGGTTTTGGATACACGACGAGAAATTTATAAACTTACAGGTAACAAGTATTCCTGAAACGTATAAGCTCATAACTTCACGATAAACTTAGTGCTTGAAAGCTGCTTCATTTTTCAAATTATTCATTAACAATCCTCGTATGATTCTTTTTCGAACGGTTCTCAGACTTTTTCGGGCGCCCTGTAACATCACGTGGGATATAATTCCAAATTCAGTACAGAAATACTTATATATACAACCTAAAAACGCAGATACGTGGTATTATAATGAATTTACCAGGAATTTCATTTGCCTTTAATTTTAAACCAAACCTCCATAGTCGCATCTAACGAACTGGTATCGCACTGGAATTGGTGCCGGCTCAGAAGTTCGACGGCAGCCATATTGATTCGTCAAACTGACAAGGACTTGGGTCATCTGTTGACCCGTTCCGACCTCTGTTATCTAAGAACGTCTCGAACGGTCGACCGTGACTGGTGCAGTTGAAAACAGAATTTGTAATGGCGTAGAGGTGACCCCGAATGTCATGACAATCGTAATATCTTCATCAAAATCCGGTAAATTCGTTCTAAAGTGACTGAGGCATCATAAGTCACCTATGAGGTAATGTAAAGGCATTTCGATATGGAAATTTAAGAATACGAGGTGCAATCGGAAAGTTTCTAGACTGCGCGTATAAAAACCCGTACACTTATCTCAGGTATTAAATTCATCCATCACCCTCGACGTAGTTCCCCTGGGAGTGAACACAACGATCCCAGCGCCGCTGCCAAGCCTGGAAGCATCCCTGGAAATCTTTCTTTGTCAGCCTGTCAAGCACCATCTGCGATTCTGCCTGAATCTCTTGCCAAAGACTCGCCAAAACGGCTACGGAAACCTATGAAATGCTAAAGCAAGCATTTGGGGAGTCCGCAATGGGTCGTGCACAAACTTTTGTGTGGCATTCACGTTTTAAAAATGGCCGAACCTCTGTCGATGATGACGAGCGTTCTGGACGACCATCTTCGAGCACAACGCCCGAAAATGTTACGAAGATCGACGTCGTACCATCAACGACTTGTGCGACATTGTTGGGATAGGCTATGGGACCTGTCAGCTGATTCTAAAGGAAGAACTCCACATGCGACGCATCATGACAACGCGCCAGCGCACACCGCCCTCAAAGTTCGCCAGTTTTTGGCCTCAAACACCATGGCCGTCATCCCGCACCCTCCTTATTCGCCGTGTGACTTCTTCCTCTTCCCAAAGATGAAAATTCAGCTAAAGGGAAGGAGATGAGACGATAGAAGAGATTCAGGCAGAATCGCAGATGGTGCTTGACAGGCTGACAAAGAAAGATTTCCAGGGATGCTTCCAGGCTTGGCAGCGGCGCTGGGATCGTTGTGTTCACTCCCAGGGGAACTACTTCGAGGGTGATGGATGAATTTAATACCTGAGATAAGTGTACGGTTTTTTTTTATACGAGCAGTCTTGAAACTTTCCGATCGCACCGCGTACATCGCAGGTACCAGGGTCCAATAATTACACGTGGAATGTCGCTGTCTTATTTCGTACTGGGGAGACACTACATACTCTGACATGAGACCTTAACAGGCTACTGGACCTAAGACGTGGAAGGCAGCAGATGATGACGGTGAACGATTCTGAGCTCATATCTGAAAATTGGTTTTAACTTCTTGAAAAAAAATCTCACCGTTCTTACATTCCTCACCCCAGACACGGGCGATGTTGTTACTTCGTTCAGATGTCTAGCCCTGAAAGACTCTTTCATGTAACAATTTCATGTATACTCGATATCACTGCAATAAGCAATAATTACGGAAACATTAATTAAAAATTAGGAACTTCCAAGAAACCTACACGAGCTTCGTGTTCATAAGCAATGACAAACTAAGGAGGATGAGGTTTTCACGACGGTGAGTCTGAAGATTGCTGTCTTCTGGGTTGTTGTCCCGTTTAGTCTGGTCTCCCTGATGATGGAGGCAGCAAGGACCTCTGAAACGCCGGTAAAAACCTACCAGACTACACATCGCCCTGATGATGGAAGCAGCAAGGTCCTCTGAAACGTCGGGAAAATTCTTCCAGACTACACATCGCCCTGATGATGGAAGCAGCAAGGTCCTCTGAAACGTCGGGAAAATTCTTCCAGACTACACATCGCCCTGATGATGGAGGCAGCAAGGTCCTCTGAAACGTCGGGAAAATTCTTCCAGACTACACATCGCCCTGATGATGGAAGCAGCAAGGACCTCTGAAACGCCGGTAAAAACCTACCAGACTACACATCGCCCTGATGATGGAGGCAGCAAGGTCCTCTGAAACGCCGGTAAAAACCTACCAGACTACACATCGCCCTGATGATGGAGGCAGCAAGGACCTCTGAAACGCCGGTAAAAACCTACCAGACTACACATCGCCCTGATGATGGAGGCAGCAAGGTCCTCTGAAACGTCGGGAAAATTCTTCCAGACTACACATCGCCCTGATGATGGAGGCAGCAAGGACCTCTGAAACGCCGGTAAAAACATACCAGACTACACATCGCCCTGATGATGGAGGCAGCAAGGTCCTCTGAAACGTCGGGGAAGTTCTTCCAGACTATACGCCACAATCCAGAAGACAGCAATTTTCAATGACAAACTATCGAACATTGAGACTGACTAGTAACGCTGTGCGTTGACCGCAACACGAGATGATTGCAACGAAACGTCTGCACTTTACCGCAACGCTTCTTTAAGCCACTAGCTCAGATATTCTGAAAGTTTTAGGACTGAAGTCGTTTTCACAATGTCTTACCGGCTCCCTAGTCGCTGAGTTAAAATAAAACAAACCTACTTCAAACTTCGTGAAAATTACATACAATACAACATTACAAAAATGTGCTTAGACCGCGCAAAATATATGAGCGGCACGTAGATTGAGAACCCCTGGTCTACCTGCCCGTATTTTCAACGTATTATCCAGCATAATTAGACGCTAAATATCAGTTTAATCCATCCATTAAATGTATTAAGCTATTTGTAGAATACCTTAAAATGGCAAACAGACGTATCCCTTTACTCAGTAGCAGAGGAAAAGGGAGGGACCCTACGCTAATGGAGTACACCTTCTCTCCAAAAGTATTCTTCGCGATTCTTGTGGCCTTATTTCAATAAACACACACACAAAGCTAATAACGTCGCAGATACCAGCATACTTAAGTTACTTCCCCTTGTATTAGGTTACGTGCAACACATAGAGCCAACAAAATAGTCAAAATATTTTTCGCATATTTTACGGAGATCAATATTCCATGTCAAATATCGACACTTCTCAGGCGGTGATTATGCAACGTAGGGAAAGGACTCGGAATGCATTCAAATGGAACACTAAAACATTTGAATTTCTAATGGTCAGTGAAGACTTCGTATAAGAGTATTCAATTTTACTGTAATATCGCTCATCATCCGAAGTAGAATGGAAATTAAAAGTACCTCAGAAGGTTATGTGATAAAAGTTTTATGACCTACATTTCATCAATGTCCAAAGAAGGCACCGTCAGTGACCAGCTATATTAAATTTCAGTCCACGTGTCGTTCGTCAAACAAGTCGAGGGCAATTAGAAGCAGAGTATTAGCCAACCGTCCCTCAAGGAAAATGAAGTCAGGCGAAGGAGGTGGCCAGTGGCGGGCTCTTGTTAACATCGCAATAAACATTCGTGCTCCATAAAAGACAGGGGACAGATATCCTGACCAGCTGAATGACAATCATCTCAAAAATTATTCTGTTAAATGCGAACAAAACTTACGAAACCTGAAGCATTAGACCTATAATTCAGATTTAAAAAAAAAACACGAAGACAAATCTATATTTGCCCAGAATCCTACATCGAACTTGCGTGGTTTACATTTCTTGATATCCTGTTCATGGGTGTAGTTCGCTACATCACATTTTCAAAATTTTGGACAATTATACAAATATTCTTACAACTTATAGATTTTTTTTTAGTGTTCTGTCTGACGACAGGTCCATATGAACAGGGTCCTTCCATCCTTTTCTCGGACTGGGACCTGTTCATATACGTTCTTGGCAGATGATCCAGAAGTGGTTTGCCATTGCCTTCTTCTGTGTGTGAATGGAGTAATTGTTGGGATGCCACGGAGGAAAACTCCGTGTTGCCTAGACCACGGCCTTGCCCAACACAAGTTATAAATTCGAACCCGAGACCCCAGGATTACAAGGCCAGCGTTCTAACCGCTAGACCACCTCATCTTATTATTATTTAGTGTTCTGTCTGACGACAGGTCCATATGAACAGGATCCTTCCATCCTTTTCTCGGACTGGGACCTGTTCATATACATTCTTGGCAGATGATCCAGAAGTGGTTTGCCATTGCCTTCTTCTGTGTGTGAATGGAGTAATTGTTGGGATGCCACGGAGGAAAACTCCGTGTTGCCTAGACCACGGCCTTGCCCAACACAAGTTATAAATTCGGGCACCGCCGGGAATCGAACCCGAGACCCCAGGATTACAAGGCCAGCGTTCTAACCGCTAGACCACCTCATCTTATTATTATTTAGTGTTCTGTCTGATGACAGGTCCATATGAACAGGATCCTTCCATCCTTTTCTCGGACTGGGACCTGTTCATATACGTTCCTGGCAGATGATCCAGAAGTGGTTTGCCATTGCCTTCTTCTGTGTGTGAATGGAGTAATTGTTGGGATGCCACGGAGGAAAACTCCGTGTTGCCTAGACCACGGCCTTGCCCAACACAAGTTATAAATTCGGGCACCGCCGGGAATCGAACCCGAGACCCCAGGATTACAAGGCCAGCGTTCTAACCGCTAGACCAGTGAAAAAGTATGTAAAACAGTAAAAATCAGTTAGAACACACAAATCACTATAGTGCAAAGCAGAAAACCTTGAGGTGGCCAGCAATTCTAACGGTAAGCTGCTTTAGTTCGGGGTAAGTATTTTTTTTATCGAGGTCACAGGAATTCTATGACGTCTACTTTAGGCTACTCCAGCAATGCGATCATCTAGTGTACACAGTGTTAAGAAGATTAAAGAGTCCAAAATCAGTAAAAACAAAAAAAATACCTGGTGCCATGGGAAGGGCCTTCGCCGAATCAAATTTTCAAAAGGATAAACAACGAATTTTTTAAAAATTACTTGTAAAGTCGGAAAATCACTGACACCCCATAAAGTTCGCGTTTCTGGTAATTCTCAGAGGCTTTGCTCCAAAATTTAAATGGAAGACACCGAATGCTAGACAACCTTCAGATAGAACCACACGCATAATAGCAAAGTTTTTTTAGTGACAGCCCGAAAAATTGTATTCCAAATTCGAACGTACCTACATTAGATAATACCATCATTTTAACATCATTAGTATTCTTCTGTACTGTTCGAAGACCTCTAATGCAACAGACAACTGCCCGATAAATTCAGTGATTTGAACGCCAAAATATCAGTTTACAGATGCCTGAAACGAGACCCGTAAGCCGCGTGTCTGTAGACACTTCCTAAATACATTATCACGTGCAGTGACCCTTAAAACTGAATTAGATTGCAATTCTTGATTATAAAAATCATGAAGATTAATATCTGGGCTACTTTAAGCTCCAACATGCTACTACTACAAATTAAATACAATCACAAAAGAGCAGCTGTTGTTCCTTCTCATTAATTTTAAAATAATTAAAGTTCGTACGCTGGTCTAATTGGACCAACAGTTGCGATATATACATACGCCCATTCCATTAACTCAGCCGATAACATCAATCTTCCGGCATTTTAATACCACCAAGGATTTGAATAACCACGAGCTCGGAAAATAGATTGCTGTAGCAAAATATTATGGCAAGGTCGTTTACACACTACAATAAAATAAAGCCTGCAAAATCCACCAAACTGCAATTTTAGGGGCACACCAACACTGATTCGTGCTAGAAACAACCACTCGAAAATTCCCTATGCCCAGTACCGCATTCTGGCTTTGATGAATTTTAACAAAAATTTAAATAAAACTCGGTAAAAGACGTTGCCAAAATAACGTTTATGTAATCAAAATCTATATTTTATTATTTTATAAAAAGTACCAACTTAAAAAAATCACAGACATTCATTAAAGTATATTTCTTAACAATCCCCCTAGCTAATCAACAGCTTTTATTTTGAAAACTTCTATGTATTACTTGGCCAATGCAGAGAATATTTTTACAATCCACACAATTCATCAGCGTTCACGCAAAAGTGTGCATTAATTCACGAGTTTCGAAAACACGGGAATTCACTATCAAACACACTTTTCCTTTCGGTGTATAATAAATTTTATTTCAGGTAAACAAAATTAAATATCTGTAACACTGCGTGCCTTCTATGATGTTAATTTATTGGGGGATGATATGAATACAGTAAAGAGGAACGCAGAAGTTTTACTAGAGGCTGGTAGACAAGTGGGGCTAGAAGTAAATTCAGAAAAAAACTAAGTACATGTTAGTATCTCGTCATCAGAAGACAGGCGGGCAAAATCATCTTAGGGTGGCTAATAAATCCTTTGAAAGGGTTACAAAGTTCAAATATTTGGGAACAACAATAACAAATCAAAATGAAACTCGTGAGGAAGTTAGGAGGAGACTAAATTTCGGAAATGCTTGCTACTTCTCAGTTCAAAATATTTTGTCTTCCCGTCTGATTTCTAAGAACCTGAAAATTGAAGTATACAAAACAATAATCTTGCCTGTTGTTTTGTATGGGTGCGAAACATGGTCTCTCGCTCAGAGGGAGGAACACAGATTGCAGGTGTTTGAGAATCGGGTGTTGAGGAGGATATTTGGGCCTAAGAGGGAAGACGATGGGGCGTGGAGAAAACTGCACAATGACGAGCTTAAAAATCTGTACTGCTCCCCCAGTATTGTGAGGGTGATTAAGTCGAGAAGAGTGAGATGGGCGGGACATGTAGCGCGCATGGATGGGACAAGAGGTGTGCACCGGGTACTGGTTGGGAAACCTGAAGGGAAGAGACCGCTGGGGAGACCTAGACGTAGATGGGAGGATAATCTCAGGCGGGATCTATGGGAGATAGGAGTTGAAGGAAACTGGATTTTGTTGGCCCAGGACAGGGTCCGGTGGAGGGCTTTGGTTAATTCGGTGATGAACCTTCGGGTTCGGTAAGCCATCTAGTTAGTTAGTAACACTGCGTGCCATGTTAAACAATTACCAATGACTCGACTAATATACTAAATTTTACACAAAATAAAAGAATGGGACGAAACAATATAAAACTATAAAACTTCTAGATAAGTGAGCCAGCCGATGTTTCTACACAGTATATCAGAACGGCTGTGCCCCTGAGCAGATGGGTACTTGTGTTTGACGGTCAAGTCAATTCTCCTCTCAGGCGGACTATACAGCTGGTGAAGCCTGTTGAATACGCTCCACGGTATAGCGTTTAATAAGGTACTTGGTCCGAAACACGACTGGGGCAAATTATCCAAATGTGGTTACTTATAGGATTCCTCGGTCCGTCCTGGCGAATGCAGAGATAAATCATGTTCCCTCACAAACCGAAATCCTAACATCGCATATGATCCTCAACCTATGAAAACGATACGAATGGTATAAAAAGGAATATGTACGAAATACAACCACTTGTAATCAGATCAATGCCTCTGAAATCTTAACCGGTTGTGGGAAAACTCCAAATTTATTCGCGTATTTACTCCAGACCACATTCCTGCATCGTATTGGCGAAAAGTGATGTTTTAACACATCACAAACTCCTCGTATTTAACCTATTCACTGATTTAGCGATACTACAATTGATCCTTGAATCAGTGAGAACAAAAATTAACAGGAGTTCAAATATGCACTTCAATTACGAGCAAATGTGTTCTGATTGATATTCTACTACGAAAATATTTGTGATGACGCCTTAAACATCAAATTCTGAGTGGGCAAATCCACGACTGACCTGCAAACAAACAGGCAGGCTGAATGTAAGCTGAGCTTACTACCCCTTTGGGGACAATGTTAACTGACGCCTCGATATTTTCCACGATACCGTCTACAGGCCTTCATCCATTCCATTTTACCATTCTGCGAAAAATTTACTCTTATAAGGGATAATACCGTTCTGCTACTACAGTAAATTTCATCAATCAAAACTCAATCCTACTTCTCCTTAACCCTTTGAAGCCGAAGATCGTCTGAATATTATTTACGAATACAGTCCGTACCGCGAAGAAAACACTACACCTCACCATTACGAAAATCAGCTGGTTAACCCTTTGAAGCCGAAGATCGTCTGAATATTATTTATGAATTCAGTCCGTACCGCGAAGAAAACACTACACCTCACCATTACGAAAATCAGCTGGTTAACCCTTTGAAGCCGAAGATCGTCTGAATATTATTTACGAATCCAGTCCGTACCGCGAAGAAAACACTACACCTCACCGTTACGAAAATCAGCTGGTTAACCCTTTGAAGCCGAAGATCGTCTGAATATTATTTACGAATCCAGTCCGTACCGCGAAGAAAACACTACACCTCACCGTTACGAAAATCAGCTGGTTAACCCTTTGAAGCCGAAGCTCGTCTGAATATTATTTACGAATCCAGACCGTACCGCGAAGAAAACACTTCACTTAACCATTAGAAGTCGAATCAGGCGGTACCACATAATATTTAACAAAAGAACATCCCGGTCAAAGCCTTAAGCGTTGTACAATAAAACATGATAGGTTTTACTTTCAACACTCAGGCCGATTATAAAAAAAAATATAAAAAACCACTACAAAACATTTCACCCACGCAAGATCACGCTACACGCGACATACATTTACGTAAACAACATTGAATGTGATAACAAAGTACAATTGATCTAGAAGAGGATAACGTTCCGATATTTAATGGACATCTGACGAAGGATTGCATTTAGAATATTACATTTAAATTTATATCGATTATACACCTGAAGATGGTTCATTGAAAACCGAAACATGTCGTAAAAATGATAATGCTCTAATTGTAAATCGAACATTTCGATAGAAAGAGCATCATTTTAATATATATTTTAATATATTTTAAATATTAAATGTTAATTATAGTAATAATATTTTAATATTTAATAAAATATTTTATTGTGATTAGACGGTTAAAATTAAAGAATTATAATCATCACAATATGACGCAACAATATCACCTCATTTCAACACTCAGCAGAAAAATATTTACATCTTTGAAAACTACGTATACAAAACAACCCACTCCACGCATTGAAGTATTACCCTACTCTCACAGCATAATTAGGTGAAGTAAACTGTTTTCTGGATATTATCCATCGTCAGAGATAAATTAAATCATTAAAAATCACGACGTTTCGGAGATCGGAGTTTATATTCGTCTTCAGGTAAAACCTACTCAGTTTGGCCCAATCGATAGACTCCCATCTCCGAAACGTCGTGATTTTTAATTATTGAATTTATCTCTGACGATGGATAATATTTAAAACAATTTACTTCAACAACGCAGCGTCGCAAACCTTCAGAATTAGTAAAGGTCAATATTGGAATCCGTATGAAAAACAGACACACATCTGTTTTTGATATTTTTGAGAGAGAAAGTAACGCTGTAAATTTGCGCAATTTTATTTTAAAAAAAGAGAGAATTGGATCTTGCTCCTACAAAAATAAGTACATATACATTCTTCAGACAGGTCATTATAATACGAAATACTGAGGACTGAGTCGGACATTTAAATATCCAAGTTCCAGTCCGATGTTGGACTGAGTCTGCCACGTATTTTACAAATTTTTTACGTGATCTGGAGTCAAACTGAGACTGGCAAACAGTGTCAGCATATCATTCAAGCCTTCTTCTTTGTACTAGTTCTATCCTAGTTTTCCTAGCAAGACTTTGTGTACCTTATAATAGTGAAAGGAGGTAGGAGAGAAAAGTCATATTCTGACACGTGTCCAAGGAAGCCGGTATTCCGCACCCAGTGTTTTGCCATACATCATAAAGTGAAGGAATACCATCGTGTGTGTAGCTGTCATATTTACTTAGAATAGAAGTATTTTATATCTGATAAAGTTATAAAACAAATATCGCATATTCCTACTACGAAATTATATTTTTAAATTATTTTTGACGCATAGAGCGATCCGCCACTGACATGCATATTCTGTTGTCTTCTTATCAAGCATTCTTTATGTGTAGTGACTTCATCAATTACACTTTGCATTCTGTTTCACTTTCATGGTGTCGATCTTGGTCTTGGAACTTTCGAACACAATCAGCCCAAAAGAAAACATAGCTCAGAGAATATGAAATCCAATGCTTATAAATCGTATATCTGCATGCAATAAGATATGTTTAGACGTCGCCTTGGACTTGATTTATTCTCTACCAAACGACAGGAACAAGAAAGGTACCACTTATTACACATCTAACTAGCGACAGTGGTACAGTCCGTGAAAAATATTTCACGCAGTCAGTATTCATACAAGAGGAACTGTGATCCACTCAGAACATATTTTCATCCTACTTTTTCTTCCGTTTAATACAAGTTAAAAAAGAAAATCAAAACAGTTCATAATAGTCGGTGAATGTATACAGCTTAGTGGTATTTAAATAGACCAGTAGAGAGCCATAGTGGTATTTAAAATGGACTGCAAATGGTTAAACAGGCTTAAATTTCAACTTAGCTTAATTAGGTCCACACAAGATCTCTCTCAAATGTTAAATTCTGCATGATTCTGACTAGTCTTGAACCAATTACTACGTATGAAATGCTCTGATAATATTAAAACCAAACATTCCTACAGAATTCCATGAGTGCCGTTCAAAACCGGTCCTGTTACTGCAGCGAAAGAAAACCTGATTCCAAACGTCTCTTTTTATCTGCTAATCACTTCAAAAAAAAAATTCCAATCTTCTTGTCTGAATTCGTGCTGCTACAAGTAAGTAAATAAATGCAAAGGAATGTTAAGGACAAAAAACTGTCATTAACGCTAATATCAGATGAATAAACCGTGGGATCATACATAATTCTCGCTAAGTGTGTCTTCACAAAGCGTTGCTCGATTCTTAAACTCTCTGAAAGAATACATAAATCTTCCTTTTACACTACGCCAAAACTCAGGTTTACGTGAAATAAGTCCCTCCAATTGCCACGCACTCAACTGTGAGCTTTGTCTCCTGTTCCAACCTACAGCAATACGTAACGGATTGGCCACACAAAAACATCTCTTGAGTCTGGCCTCTGAATGATCATTGATTCGTCTGAAGCTTTCAGCACGAGTACAGAATATAACTTCGGATTACACGGTTAGAAGACTGAATTCAACCCTGAATCACATACGCCCCAACACTACATAAAATCAAGTTAACCCTCGTAGCGCCTTCAAAATAAATCGCTAAACATTTACGACAGTCCGTATGATATAAATATTTTAAAAACGATATTCCTAGCTGAACAAAGTAAACACCTAACAAAACACAGCTGGTTATCAAATAATAATTGGATGACATAATAATTATAATGCCAAGTTTCAACATGGTATTACGTAATACGAGCACGAAACCACTGGGGCGAATATGTAACTTCTATAAAATGGTTTATAACTGTCACGAGCCTTATCAGTGATCTAACAGATGTAAGCAGAATAAAAATACATCGGCCAATATCGGACCGCCGGGAAAAAAAAACATCCATAAAGAAAAACAAAGCGTTAAACAGCCTATAAACTTCAAGGTTATGAATATTTTACGCCCTACAGTAAAACAAGTCTGCAAGTCACGTCCGATGAAAAGAGATGAGAGGGCTTTAAAACAAACGGTCGAACCCCCAAAAAATATGCAACAACGCTGGAAAGGTACGATCCATGCCGATCCTTGCACTCTGCTACTCTGAATGTTCGCATGTATTGTGTAAGTCGAGATACAGTTGAGTTAATTGGGTTAAAAGACTTAAGCATTCAGTGCACTACGCAGACAAATGTGAATAGAATAAAATTCAAAAAAAAAGACGGTTATATATCTCTCTTTACTCTTGTGCACTATTTTCTACAAAGCAATGCGACTCATGAGTTAGCCTTCTTGTAATATTAAGCACGGCCAGATTCAACTAGCGCCACATTTCTTATTATTCCTTCCAATTCTGAATGTCACGAGATGTTATTACTATCATATTACACCATTATTGCGCACCGTCGCCATGTTTCTGCACGTCGAATTTCAACATGTCATGTAAAAACTCGGTAGGCTATGTTTATTATCCCCCTCCACATAAAATTTTAGTTGGCTAGTTCCAATACCTCATTGGCTGTCGCTGTCAGAGTAGAATATGTTTTCGTACAGACGCCATCTTGTTTTTGCATTTAACAAAAATTACGTAAATAAAGGTTGCATATTTTAAACCGTCTACTAACGTACGCCATTTCTGTTGTACTAGTGTCGCTCCCAAATTGAATGTTCACGTGATCGTCTAGTTGTTATTACGTATTGTATCGAATTGTTATGTTGGAAGACAGCGTGGCCTCCAATGGCATAACCTTCATACCGAATATTATCAAAATCGGTCAAGCGGTTATCAAGTTTAACATGCATAAAAGGCCAGTCTCGTGTAGCGTTCATTTTGTGCACATTGTTGAGAAACTCGGTAAAAAAGAAATGGCGTACAAAAATGTGTATTAATTCTTACCCAATAAGGAAGGCAACTGTCTAGGAAGCCCCGTGTCACTGTAAATTAGCATATCTCCTGGGGCAGGGTCTGCGTTCTGGGTGCCTCCTCGACCCGTGGGGTCCACACCACCGACCTGTGATAACCCCGCCACCGTGTTTGAGCCGGGATCTGCAGCTGCTACTAAATCCAAACCGCTATGAAAACTTGGACTTTTCGGTAAACCAAGAATAGTTGTGTTGCCTGCCGCCGTGTCACGATAAAACATGGCCCTCGCGCCGAGGCCGGCCTCACTGTGCACCATCGCACCATTCACCCGCCACGCTTGCACCACTGCCACCACCAACTAAAAACCACAACTCAACACAGATCACTGACTACAGTGTTAAGTTACAATATGCAACATTCACCACACCCGACTAAGTACTCCTGTCCAACTTGGATCAATGAACATCTACACAAACTGACTTCTACCACACGCACTCGGAGAGGGGAAAAAAGCCTAGCTCCAGCGGCCACATATGCTACCGAAGAAAGAGACGTCTCCCTCCGATTTCAGTTGTCATGGCAACTGGAACCATCGCACTCACTCTGAGATGACAGGAGGAAACAAACCCTTCCAGAAACCGAGAGCTTACTGCTCTCACCGGCAGACAGAGTGGAACTGAGAGACACTGCAGGGAAGGGAGCCAACGCCACCCACCGACAAGCATCTTTCCTATGAGAGCGCTACCAACAGAGCAATGTGCACAGATACATCTAGTTCCGACTTCTGCTTTATAGATGTCAGCACAAACACAACACAAGCGCAAAATACAAAGACACGCTTCACTAAGTGATAGAATGAATACTACATCGACATTTACTTTTCGTGAAGGAGTTAAATCTCGGAGTTAATTTTTCAGGGTTTTGTCTGGCTGTAATAAATACGGGCACTGACCCTGGGAATCTGCGATTGACAACGATCCCCACTATTTTGTGATTACAGGATGGTACAAATATGAAAAGCTATGTAAACAAAACGAGAAAGGCGAAACAATTGATAGTGCATTCTTAACACTCCAAATAACTTTCTTCAAGGCATGGAAAGTATGGAATATTATAATTAATTAATAAATGAGAATATTTTAATGATTTAATTTCAGAATTGCTCAACGAACTGACATCACATACATCAGCTAACAGTCTCTCGTCTGGTAAATACATTCAGTCTTTTATAGAACCCCAAAATTCAATATCGTGTTGACGAGCGCCCCACATAAACCACGCTCTTCAAGACCGATTTCAACATTGTCCTTCAATCTACGAACGTATCCCGGAAGAGATCTCTTGATTTCCGGTTTTCAGACTAAAAACCTGTTCCGTATTTTAACATTTATCATTATCGGCCAGATATTTGGTTATGAAAAGCCAAGTTCCTTCCTGTCGTGAGTACACTTTTAAACCTTCCGGAAATGAGGTACGAACAGGAGGACTTTCAGCAGCTGTAGTGGTAGTAAAATCCTCCATTTCAGTGTTTCACAACGAACAAATAACATTGACAGGGAAACACTAATAAATATACAGGGTGATTCAAAATATTAGGGCCAAACTGAAGGAGCGTATAGAGGGACTCAGAGAGAACGACTTTCGAATAGGAATCCACGTCCTCCGAAGTTATCTGGAGTCAGTCAAGGTCACTGAAGGTAGGGACATCTGATAACATTTGGTTTGTAAGATTGCTAATGTAATCCTTGTACGTTAATAAAAAATGCAAAATTAAGCTAGTAGGAGAATAGCAAAGTACGATTATTTAATTCCCAATTGGAGGACCATCTCTCGCCCGGTCCTCCACCGAACGCGGAATATCGTCTTAAACAAAACAAAGCAGGGCCTATTCAAAGATTATTTAGATGTCAGTCCAGTGTTATAAGCATTCTTCGCTCGTCTAATTTATTTTTTTAGTGTTCTGTCAGACGACAGGTCCATCCTTTTCTCTTCTCGGACTGGGACCTGTTCATATACGTTCTTGGCAGATGATCCAGAAGTGGTTTGCCATTGCCTTCTTCTGTGTGAATGGAGTAATTGTTGGGATGCCACGGAGGAAAACTCCGTGTTGCCTAGACCACGGCCTTGCCCAACACAAGTTATAAATTCGGGCACCGCCGGGAATCGAACCCGAGACCCCAGGATTACAAGGCCAGCGTTCTAACCGCTAGACCACCTCATCTTATTATTATTTAGTGTTCTGTCTGACGACAGGTCCATATGAACAGGATCCTTCCATCCTTTTCTCGGACTGGGACCTGTTCATATACGTTCTTGGCAGATGATCCACAAGTGGTTTGCCATTGCCTTCTTCTGTGTGTGAATGGAGTAATTGTTGGGATGCCACGGAGGAAAACTCTGTGTTGCCTAGACCACGGCCTTGCCCAACACAAGTTATAAATCCGGGCACCGCCGGGAATCGAACCCGAGACCCCCAGGATTACAAGGCCAGCGTTCTAACCGCCAGACGACCGTAAATGTAATTTGGTGATGACAACACACGTCTGCATGAAGGAATGCTTCGAAACGATTTTTTGCGAATCCGAGAAGCTTTAATCAAGAAACCGTTTGAGTGTGCAAGGGATCCAGTGACTCAAAGGGGAACATCACGAAAGGACACACCCTCGACCTGGCCATTCACTTTTACCTGCCCTAAAAATGCGAGTAGGAGGTAATGCATTCCAACAAGGAGTTTACGAATTACTTTCTACCCACAAACAATCTTAAGGTTAAAAAACCATCTGCATAAGCACACGATAACAGCAAATCTAAGAAGAATGGCTTTGAACGTTGTCTCTGTTATCAAACCGATGTCTGGGAGGAGACACACAAGAGATATTAGACACAAAAAAAATTGTAAATCTGAAGTGAACTTGAGATATAAACGAGATATCTTTAATTATAAGCAGCAGATACGCCCATTTGCAATCTAAATGTAATAATTACTTCGATACGTATTACGCTGACTACACTAACAACAGATAACTGAATTTCATAAAATTTCGACATTCCAAAAAAATGCATAGCCACCTAAATATTTTGTCAATATTTATTTATCAATTTTTTAAAATCACACGGAATATAAGTGTCAAACAGAGAACTGATATGGGTAATGGAGCCTTCCATCTGCCTTCGACTTAAATGTACGAAAATATCACACAAACCTTCATTCGTACTCAAAGTCGGATGACCGCGCCGAGAGACATGAAACTAAGTTGAAAATCTGCATGAGTCTCCTTCCCTTCTGAAATGTCCAGACACCTTAAAAACTCATTTTCATCTTTCCTTACTGGTCTTCAACTCTCAAAATCACAACACGAGTCACAAACCACACATTAGAAACTCAAATTCACGAACGAAACCTGTAGTAGCCGTGTTTTCAAGGACCGGACTGTCTTAGAATATTCCTTCAACATCGAGAAGCGAGGTTATGAGAAAGACTGGTTAGATAAACAGGGACACATGTGAGATTCTTCCTCGAACGCCTCTACACCACATTTCTTTATAGAGAATAACGAGTTTTAGGAGCAAGTTCACGGAAGTTAACGACTGGCCTCGATGTCCATCATTCCACTTCCGGAATAAATACACTTCCACACTTCATTAGACCCACATCCCCAGTTTTAATTATGTCTCAACAGCAAATTCTAAACATGCTTCCAAATTACGGTAATGTCTCGAGAAAAAACTAAGTACATGTTAGTATCTCGTCATCAGAAGACAGGCGGGCAAAATTATCTTGGGGTGGCTAATAAATCCTTTGAAAGGGTTACAAAGTTCAAATATTTGGGAACAACAATAACAAATCAAAATGACACTCATGAGGAAGTTAGGAGGAGATTAAATTCTGGAAATGCTTGCTACTTCTCAGTTCGAAATATTTTGGCTTCCGGTCTGATTTCTAAGAACCTGAAAATTGAAGTATACAAAACAATAATTTTGCCTGTTGTTTTGTATGGGTGCGAAACATGGTCTCTCACTCTGAGAGAGGAACACAGATTGAAGGTGTTTGAGAATCGGGTGTTGAGGAGGATATTTGGGCCTAAGAGGGAAGACGATGGGGCGTGGAGAAAACTGCATAATGACGAGCTTAAAAATCTGTACTCCTCCCCCAATATTGTCAGGGTGATTAAGTCGAGAAGAATGAGATGGGCTGGACATGTAGCGCGCATGATTGGGACAAGAGGTGTAGAAGCCTGAGGGGAAGAGACCACTGGGGAGACCTAGACGTAGATGGGAGGATAATCTCAGGCTGGATCTATGGGAGATAGGAGTTGAAGGAGACTGGATTTTGTTGGCCCAGGACAGGGTCCGGTGGTGGGCTTTGGTTAGTTCGGTGATGAACCTTCGGGTTCCGTAAGCCATCTGGTTGGTTGGGTCCACTATTTGGGAAGCCTGAGGGGAAGAGACCTCTGGGGAGACCTAGACGTAGATGGGAGGATAATATCAGGCGGGATCTATGGGAGATAGGAGTTGAAGGAGACTGGATTTTGCTGGCCCAGGACAGGGTCCGGTGGAGGGCTTTGGTTAATTCGGTGATGAACCTTCGGGTTTCATAAGCCATCTGGTTGGTTGGGTCCACTATTTGGGAAGCCTGAGGGGAAGAGACCTCTGGGGAGACCTAGACGTAGATGGGAGGATAATCTCAGGCTGGATCTATCGGAGATAGGAGTTGAAGGAGACTGGATTTTGTTGGCCCAGGACAGGGTCCGGTGGAGGGCTTTGGTTAATTCGGTGACGAACCTTCGGGTTCCGTAAGCCATCTGGTTGG
Source organism: Zootermopsis nevadensis (assembly GCF_977971745.1). NCBI lineage: Eukaryota > Metazoa > Arthropoda > Insecta > Blattodea > Termopsidae > Zootermopsis > Zootermopsis nevadensis. The sequence goes on from NW_028259145.1 coordinate 1,596,506, forward strand.
TTAGTTAGTTAGTCTCGAAAGCCAATATTTGTTATCGTAACTTACATCTTCTCACGTAACATAAAATCGGTTACGTCATGATAAATCCAGAATGGTTGTCAGACCTAACGCAGAGGCCCCTTAAATCGAAGAAGCCGTGTACAACTAAAACTTGCACACACATTACGCTGGGAGCTGGGGTTTACCACTTAGCATACGTGATTAGAGGCCTACAGATCTGGAGAGGAGATAAAAAAATCTGATCACGGCCCACGTATTTATGATTCAAATCACGAGTCACTGATCCATGATCCACACCACATACAAAAATCACCACTGAGTACAGTAGTTTCCATATCAGACCAAAGTTTAATGAATACAAAATTTAAGTAAACGCCCGCAAGAGTATTATTTCTTCCGCTTACCCAATGAGCAATTTCTGTTTCAATTTTGCATCGATTTCACTATCGATATATATCGAAAGCATTTCGATACGAACAGATAACCGTTTCGACAATGGTCTACTGGGTTGGACTTGTGGATGAATACTAATTTCTCGAAGGAAAATACTGCCTCTATTTTCGGAGATTGAGGCAATATGTTCACCAGAAAATACAGTACAGGTAGCCCTCGATTTACGCCGGGGATGTGTTCCTGGACGAACCGGCGTAAATTGAAACTCTTTTATAATGTAAATCAATGACATGCGTTCCCAGCACCCAAAACATTGACGAGTAATATAATGGCATTACATTTAAAGTTCTGAAATAACGTACATAAAATAAATTTCAAAAATATATTTTATACACTTACAGTCGGCAATTCGTTGGTCCCCGCCATTGACTGCGATTCTTTCGTGTGATTGATGTGTACAGTCATCTCTGCTGTTATGCGAAAATCGCGTAGTAAAATTAACCCCGGTACCTCCACAGAGATTAAATTAGTCATTTGAAAGTTTAAAGCGTCAGGAATGAAATTGCATAAGAGCAAACTCGCATATGAAAAAGTTTGCATTTCACAAACAACTTTTACCGAATCATCGATCTCATTGGAGCAAATTCGCGTTAACGAAAAATACGTAATTGCAGAGATGACCGTATTTATAATTTTTATTCAAAATCAGCGATGTAAGAATTACGATTTAATATAAGAATCAGTACGAGATACTTCGTAAAACGTTATAAATAATATTTTTTTTAACTTTTTTAACTTTCTGGTTTTCAAAATCGGCGTTATTCTGAATCGGCGCAAATTGGACCGGCGTAAATCGAGGTCTACCTGTATTTACATTCTAGTCCACGCGATGTCACAATCCTGACGATCATCACCGACAGAAACACAACCTCGCATTTAGATGGACTTACCTTTAAGAAGAGGCAGTTTTTGGAGTTCGCGATTTTTGCTGATATTGAATCTAGACGAGGTCTGTCGCTTGTCCTTCTTAATGTGAGGCGGGCCTGGGTATTTGATCTTGTTGATCTGCGTTGGAGGCGGGACGTTGGCTCCTGGTGAGAGTTGCTGCTGTGTCTGCTGGGCTGGCGGTGGTATCGGAGGCTGTGTCGAATTTGCATTCGTCTTGATCTGCAAATTAAAATACCACACACCGTTTCAGAGCAGAATCACCAACTGCACAAACTACGACGTACCCAATAATTCGCTGGACCAAAGCCCCTTTTAAGAAGCAAATACCTGCTCATAGATGACGTAACAGGAGTCTCGAGGAAAATGAATATTTAATCCGCCAAAACATTATTAGGGTGACCATGTAACGCAGTGTGAGCCCCGGGGGGGGGGGGGTACAGCACGTAAGAAATGTGCACAAAATTTTGGTCCGAAAACCTGAAGGGGAAAAAACCCTCACTGAAATATCTAGAAGATACGAGCATAATATTACAATATACATTAAAGAAAATGTGTGCAAATATGGGATAGATTAATCTATTGAATAAAAATTTTCTTGGATATTATCCATCGTCTAGTAAATATAAAACGTAAAACGACGTTTCGGAGATGGGACTCTATCTCCGTCTTCGGGTTCCTATACAGTTGGGCCCACTAGATAGAGCTAATCCCTATCTCCGGACTTTTTCCTTGGATATTATCCATCGTCTAGTAAATATAAAACGTAAAACGACGTTTCGGAGATAGGGATTAGCTCTATCTAGTGGGCCCAACTGTGTAGGAACCTGAAGACGGAGATAGAGTCCCATCTCCGAAACGTCGTTTTACGTTTTATATTTACTAGACGATGGATAATATCCAAGGAAAAAGTCCGGAGATAGGGATTAGCTCTATCTAGTGGGCCCAACTGTGTAGGAACCTGAAGACGGAGATAGAGTCCCATCTCCGAAACGTCGTTTTACGTTTTTACGTTTTATATTTACTAGACGATGGATAATATCCAAGAAAATTTTTTATTCAATTGACTCTTCACCATCGTCAAGAAGTTTTAGATTTGATATAGATTAATCTAATTCGGTTCTTGTGAACACTATAAAGTCTATTCATATTTCATAAAAGACGGAATTCCGCGAACTGATCCACAATTCGTTTCTCAATAAGGATTTTGCTCCCAACACGTGAAAGGAGTTAAATTTAAAAAAAAAATACTGTTTGTCCGTCCGCATATTTCAACTGGAAAGAAAAACCGATTTGCTCGAATATGGTCAGGAGTTATACCATTGAATGCTAACAAAAAACCATGAAATTTTAATTTGTTTTATTTTTGGTCAATTATGATTCTAAGCGGCGTAACATCCCAGAGAAGCCAAGCATCTCCATACTCGACGCCATAAGTATATATGAAATCTCATGATCATTTCGCGAACGATTAGCAATGTTATGAGAGCTCTAATATAAATTCTGCAGTCACCACTGTACCAGCGTCGGAAACCCGGGATTTTGAAGAATTACATTCGTGGATCACTAAAGCAACAGCTATAATCAAACTCCAAGCTTAGTTTCACGAAGATTTGTGTGTATGAACACGTAAGCCACTACACACTCATAGCTATGAATAACCCATCCGGTGAAGGCACATAATCTACAAAGTCAACGTCCCTCGTGATACCAGACCTTAGACCAGCTCAAACCATCTTAAATTCTCACAATCAATTTCCTTAAGAAACATTACAAATGTCATCTTCCCAAGTTTCTACAGCGCTATGAATTTCATAGTAAATGATTTTCCTGAAGCCCCCTGACAACCGTCAGTGTAAGATTATTCAATATTCTAGCAGCTGCAGTCTGCATCTGATCCACAATCCGAGGTAGCGAAACGTCGCGATTCACTAAAAAGAAATTGACATACAAAATATTAAATAAAAAACTTCACCTGGCATTAAAATCGATAGTTTCGATTATGCATGGCGTCTGTAATACGTCATAAATCAGGTGGACGCGGCCAACATGAAAGGACACGTGTATCGCATGGCATCCTATAAATTTGTACACGCCACTTCGAAAAGGAATGCAGACAACGTAACAAACAGAAAGGAAATAAACTAGTAGGATTTCTTTCCCCAATATGAACGCTAAGAAGAATACCTAAACCCGGTCACTGACGTCAGACGGTTGCTAACGGAGATGTCAGTAAACGAGAGATTTCGTCCGATCATGAATTTCTCCTTCCCACGTTCATACGAGGTGCGATCGGAAAGTTTCTAGACTGTGTCAATAGAGGGCGAACCGGATGTAGTACGAGCTTCTGCCGCTAGGGGGTGCGGCCTACATTCATAGTGAATCAGTGTGCCAGCCGGCATCATCGAATTAGCATTTGTTTCTTAGTTACGGGCGTTTTGGTAGTGCATTACACCGACCCTCCTGCGATTTCGGAATGGCGTGTGCATCAAATTTTGCCAAAGACTCGCCAAAACGGCTACGGAAACCTATGAAATGCTAAAGCAAGCATTTGGGGAGTCCGCAATGGGTCGTGCACAAACTTTTGTGTGGCATTCACGTTTTAAAAATGGCCGAACCTCTGTCGATGATGACGAGCGTTCTGGACGACCATCTTCGAGCACAACGCCCGAAAATGTTATGAAGATTCGGCAGGCCATTCACGAAGATCGACGTCGTACCATCAACGACTTGTGCGACATTGTTGGGATAGGCTATGGGACCTGTCAGCTGATTCTAAAGGAAGAACTCCACATGCGACGCATCATGACAACACGCCAGCGCACACCGCCCTCAAAGTTCGGCAGTTTTTGGCCTCAAACACCATGGCCGTCATCCCGCACCCTCCTTATTCGCCGTGTGACTTCTTCCTCTTCCCAAAGATGAAAATTCAGCTAAAGGGAAGGAGATTTGAGACGATAGAAGAGATTCAGGCAGAATCGCAGATGGTGCTTGACAGGCTGACAAAGAAAGATTTCCAGGGATGCTTCCAGGCTTGGCAGCGGCGCTGGGATCGTTGTGTTCACTCCCAGGGGAACTACTTCGAGGGTGATGGATGAATTTAATACCTGAGATAAGTGTACGGGTTTTTATACGCGCAGTCTTGAAACTTTCCGATCGCACCTCGTACATACCAACAGATGATTCCAGGCACACAACCTCAAGACGGAAACTCCGATATTCACCGAGACGTTCAATTATCCAAAGAATCCAGAGATACATAAATTCTCCGATGTTACTGTATGAAGTATATTCTCCCTGTTCGTGAGATGTTTCGATCAAATTTCTATGTATTTCGTTTTCCTTATTGTTTGCAGCCTGCCAGGCGTATCAACGCCGCCCTTTTAACAAATTAGCAAACTAATGAAATATTTCATAAGGAATTCGTGCAAGAAAATCACCGGAAGTCTCCAGAAGTAACTCATGATCGTTTACCAAACCCGGGCAGGGGGGCTTACGAGGATAAACAAGGAAAAAATGTCATCTGCTACGGATTCACGTAATTTGATAAGGCAACCTCTAGCAGGAAACAGATCCTGGAGTTGATTTTGTAACTACATTGCTACTCCATTTTACTACATGAATGCACCACCAATAACTTTTTAGTGATGTCTTCGGGAAGCAAGCATTCGCTTATGGCTGAAGGCGCCAAGACATAGTTTCATTTTCTCCTGTATGTTATGCAATATGGTTATCTTTTCCATGCGTCATTCATAGAATTCCGAATGAGTCAGGGTAACTTCATCAGCAATGTGACTGCCTAGAAGGGCAGGATATTTCTCTTCGTAACCACTCAGATAGGCTATGGACTCCAACCAACCTGTCAATGTGCACCGGACAGTGGTTCCCCACGCTGACCACTCACTTGCAGAAAATGCCCAGGTCAAGGATGCGTGGAGATTCCTTCATCAACACTCATTTAATATTATTTCATGTCGTGCTGCTAATGAATGGTGGAAATTTTGAGACCCTGAGACTCCCACTCAAAAAACGTGTAATCATTATTAAAAGTTACGGAGATCTGCCGATGGATTTTAGTAACTGACTCCATGAATGTGAGACCTGGGCAATGTGATAGGGGATACGTGAAATTTAAAAAAATATATATTATTTTATGAAAAACACTGAATAATCAGTAATGTAATTTATTTAATTTATTTTAGATGTAGATTATATACTATGTATAACTTGAATTATACACCAACAACTTTGGGGGTACAAAGTTGAAGAGAAATTATATCTGGGGGTACGCGAAAACATCTTAGAGGGTACTTGAAATTTAAAAAATATATATTTTATGATAAACACTGAATAATCAGTAATGTAATTTATTTAATTTATTTTAGATGTAGATTATATACTACGTATAACTTGAATTATACACCAACAACTTTGGGGGTACAAAGTTGAAGAGAAATTACATCTGGGGGTACGCGAACAAAAAAGGTTGAATACCACTGAGCTAGTCGATTCAGCAGCACAACTCTTAGGATCAAGGTCTGAACAAGTGTAAGGAAACACACACGATGCATTCCCTACTCGCGGCGATACGAAGTATCTGGATGCTGAGGACGCACGTATCTATTCCAAGAGGGATTCCAGTGTGTGAATCATCTCGAGAGAAATGTAAACTGTTGCGTGGATACGGCAATTCAGTTATTTCTGGAACCTTCAATGACGCAAGTTGACTGAGGGCGGTTTGCCTGCTTCCACCTTCATTTGCAAAACTTCGCCATAATTACTAGTAACTGTCGCAAGACATAAAACGGAGGTTGTTAAACGAGCCCATCTCGGAAACTATCAAAACACTCACCACTGCTGATGCTTCAATTTATGAAATAAAATATACGGGATTGTAACGTAGTAAGAGGCGAATAAGCACGTTTTTACTCTCGTAGAAGTTGTTACTTCTCATCCTTAAGAAAAATATGGAAAAAAAAAAAAAAAAAAAAAAAAAAAACCAAACCAGTTTTCATAGTCTCAGCGGGATGTCGAAAAATAACGACTATAATCTTCGATGTTACGTGGCGTTTAACAGAAGCGGATAATTAAACACCTTTTAGACACAAAATGTTGGATCATCTGTGTGACGTTTCGCGTATCAGCTCCTGAACGACGGATCGAACTCCGATACATACAATTCTGATACAGAAGACAGAAGGAGTATAAACAAGGGGGCATTCCTTCTTAGTTTAAAAATTCTGGTTCGGTTTAATGCAATAATTAACAAGTTTCGACGTCGAAGAAGCCGCGATGTCCTGCAGATGAGAACGTGGGGACCAGAAACGCTAAATGGTATTGGAACTTCTGTCAAGTGTTAAATTATTCAGGCAGTTTCAAGAATTTCACGAACATGTAACTAACAGGCGTAAAAATACGTTTTTGCTTACAGTTTTCCTCGATTTTGTCAAAACCCAAGAAACAAACGGCCTTGAAATTACCACAAACCTCGCAACACCTGAATAAAACGGAAATATAAAAAAAAACATTAATGACAAAATCGGAAAACGAAGGACGCTGTATAATTTGCAATCTCTAATCCTCATATAAATATCAATTTCTATGCCAAGGAACAATCTTTCAGAAGCCAGCTTCATTCCTTCACTTATTTACTAATATTCTGATTTTTCAGTTGGGATTCATGTCAGATTTGTAATTACGGTAAATCCTGCACCGATTACGCAACGCTTTCCACTTTTAGGGGCGTTTAAAGTAAAACTCAACGAATCCAAATGCATACGTCCCCAAAAATACCGCGTAAGATTTACATTTCAGACACAGAACAGATTTATTTATGAATGGTGGTGTTTAAGAGTTCGGAAATTTGTATTATTTATATTACAGGGGACTTCCATATAGCATACAACTTCAAAGGCAAATTCACAGCTGCATTCTGTTTCCTCCGTGAAATTCTTTTTTTTTTTAAAAAAAAAATTTGCACTCACCACGATTATTTTCCAAATCTATGACTTTATATATTAAAAAGTTATATATGACAGTAATTAAGAAATTAATTAACGTTTTTCCTACAACGAAATGGCTCGACACTGCTCATGTTCCAACGCATTAAATGACGAGCGAGAACGTTCATTAAGCAGATATTCCCCGAGCCACAATTCACAACCATCTAATCATATCTCTGCTGAGCACAGCGCAAATCAAAACGGCCGTGTCCCACCAGCACACCCTGAAAAACAAGTTTCAACGTGGACGGGACCCGCCACCCCCGGACCCTCGAGCATATTGCATCAGTGAAACTCGCGTTAAATATCTGTCAATCGGGGTTTTCGTCACAGAAATAAAATCCATAGTCCTTTCGTCTCTCACGAACCGTGCTCGAAAACTTGATAAAATCTTATTAATTATAGACTACTTTATGAAACTGTAGTGAGTTACACGTGACATTGAATAGAACTGAGGATTAATAATTTTACTGGCATTAATTATTCGAAAGGGTTATTCTTTCTACACACACAGTTCATTGTATCAAAATATTTAACATAAAATTCCACTGATTGAATACAACCAGAAACATTTTTGGCTTCTAATTCAGTCGATGATTTCAATTTAAAAAACCAATAATTCGTTCAGGGGGAGTGTCACTGGTACTGAGACACAGGTAGGCACGGATACACGATGCTTCACAAATTGCGTCTAGTACCTAAGTATTTGTGACTTTCTACTTAAATAAAGTTATGAAAATCGAGGTAACTGGGTTCATTTGTCTCTGATTTCTACGTACAGATGCACATTTTCTGGGGGGGGGGGGGGGCTGAATCGTTATGGCCAGTTTAATTCAGAAATACCAACGCCCTGTTTCTACAAGATTAAATTTCATATACAAGGCTCGTCCAAAAAGTAAGTTTCCCTGGGGCCGTTTACAGAAACAAAACACAATTTCATGGAAATATTTATTGCAACAGATACAGCAAGTGTCCAGCTATTTTTCAACATATTCGCCACCGGAATTGAGACATTGGTCATACCGTGGGACCAACTTTTGAATACCTGTGTCGTAGAAGTCTGCCGCCTGGGATTGGAACCACTGTGTGACAACCATCTCCGCCTCTCTGTCATTCTCAAAACGCTGACGCTGACCGGACAGGAATTTCTTGAGGTGTAGGAAAAGATGGAAATCACTGGGAGCGAGGTCCGGGCTGTAGGGTGGATGATTAAACACCTCCCAGCTGAACTCCTGCAGGAGACTTGCTGTCCGTCGAGCCGTGTGCGGCCTAGCGTTATCACTGACCGCACTTCACAGTCGGCGGGAGCTGGAATAAGAACCTCCATCTTCAACAGCTGCAACGATGCTACTGTGAGAACGCGGGAGGTGCCGTTAGTGCATGCGCCATGCTACGTCATTGCTCTATCACGTACGCACAGTCGCTTCGCGCAATATAAGGTTTGCTAGCTGTGGGACGAGTGGGAAACTTACTTTTGGGACGCGCCTCGTAATTCCTTCATCTGCGCTCAGGTGGGGAAGGAGTTATTGCTATCACACAATGATGATTGACGGTATAAACACGCAGGAAGTAATTACAACCCCCTTTCCTCTCCTCTCCCGAGTAAATGCTAACAAAGTTGACCGGCCACGTCTTATAGTGTATTTTATCAGTCAAATTAGGATTACTGGCTCGCACATGTATTTCCATAATAAGGCCCGAGTTAGGCAGGAGAAGACACTATGAACTGTGACTTGGGGGCATTTTTTATTCTAGCCTCTACACCGAGACTGGTAGCTCTGAGGCCCAATCAGTCACCCAGTGGTTATCGGGTAAACTTTTCCCGTGGGTAATGCCCGGACAGGGCGAGACACTGACCACTCACTCCCATCTAGTGTCGACGTCAATAACGAGAAGAGCTATACGACATCTCCCCCCCCCCCCAAGCGCCAACACGGCGCGCAGCGAGTCTACCTATGAACGTTGCGGGAAGTTTTAAAACATTATTAATATTCACTGACCAGGAACTGAAAGCCGTCGGTGTTAAATATTCTTAAAATCTTCGTGCTTCAGCTCGGAAAGTAAGCAATAGAAGACTTAAATCACGATTAATTATTCCTCTTATTAAACATAGCGATCTGTTCTACAATCATCTTTTTTATAAACCTATCACCTATGACCTGAAAGCTACAATTTAAGTAGCTTTAAATAATAAGATTAACTGGTAGGTTAATTTCAAAAACGAGCACAGTGAATAGCACATTACAATATCTCATTATTATAATCATCAATGCAAAACACAATAAATCAGTAAAAAGTACAGAAAACATTTAAGAAATCTCATATTCGATTCCATTTTCGTTTTGTCCTCTACTCGAGGACTCGTGAAGTGCCTATAAGATAGTACAAATGAAACAGGCGTTTTGCTTAATTTCAGAAAAACACAAATAGGGAATATAAATTACGTCCCAGAAAAAGCCTTACCATAACCGTAGGCTGGGGGGTTGATCCGACCCTGACACGAAACAAAAGCTGTTCTTCACACAGATATAGAACGATGACTGCACATCCGTTCTGACCAACATTCAGGAACTTACTGATTACTTACTGACAACTGGGAGAAGTTACTGCATTGTCTTAATCCTTCCAAAAATTGGTTGGGGCAACTTTTCCTCAACCTACCAGGTTATAGTTAGTAAAATTAAGAAGGTGGGGGAAGTATTTCCGCCGATTGCGAAGACGCCATTATTTTCCAGATTTATAAAGGGAAAACCTGACAGTTACAGAGGGATTTCGCTTTCCTTGGTTTAAGGCAGGATATTTACCGGCACTGAGGCAGGTAGACTGAGACACAAATCTACTTATCTATTAACTAGACATTTGCAAATCAAGAATGATGGAAAAATCTTACTCAAAAACAATTATTATTAAGGCTTTGACCGGGATGTTAAATCTTATGTGGTACCGCCTGATTCGACTTATAATGGTTAAGTGAAGTGTTTTCTTCGCGGTACGGTCTGGATTCGTAAATATTATGAAGACGAGCTTCGGCTTCAAAGGGTTAACCAGCTGATTTTCGTAATGGTGAGGTGAAGTGTTTTCTTCGCGGTACGGTCTGGATTCATAAATATTATGAAGACGAGCTTCGGCTTCAAAGGGTTAACCAGCTGATTTTCGTAATGGTGAGGTGAAGTGTTTTCTTCGCGGTACGGTCTGGATTCATAAATATTATTTAGACGAGCTTCGACTTCAAAGGGTTAAAACGTAAAAACATAAGAAAAAAAATTAGTTATGTGTTTAATTACAAAATCTGGGCTGCGATATAACGTAAGCATCTATTTTGATGTGTTATCGTGAGTCATTTTGTCTAAGTGCATTGTCTCCACATATCAGTACATAAAAATAAAAAAAGTGTTATCTTTGCTTAATTAAAGAACAAAACAGATTTAATGTAGTGGAATCCCAAATATGAACTCACAGGTTCATGACGTCATTATAATTTCGAGTTAATAATAACTGTGTTGCGTCGTATGAAAGTACATGTACACTGCAGTCCATGGGTGAAAGATCATTCAGCAATAAATATTATCCCACAAGGCATAAAGTCCCTTCAACAGCGTTATCATGGCAACAGTTATAACAACACACAATCTTTTAAGGTCCAAAATCCCTTAATACCAACCAAGTGTATAGATGTAACTTAAGTAAGAACCACTGTTTTGTAAGATTTGAGGTTTTCATAGCGGTGAGCCTCAAGATTTGGCGATCATCGCCCTGATAACGGAGGCAGCGTCAACCTCCGAAACATTGATGGAAATCTACCAGACTACAGGGCTCAATAACTCAGAAGACAGCAATCTTTTCGAGTAGGACTCTTTTGAAATGCTGATAACTTAAATTTTTAAAGCGTTATGCTGTAGACGCGTATGGTTTTGATAGACTCCACAGAAAAATCTTTGAGAAGACAGTAGTCACTGATTTAATCAAGAAATTCCTCAGGCCTTTATGGAGCCCGAACGTTTGTTACCGTGCCATTGGGCACTATCCTGAGCTAAATCCAGACATCTTATGACCAATGTTAGTATCGTCCTCCCAACAAACTCCAAATCTCTGAAGCAAGATCTTCCCTTCAGGTTTCGAAGGCTTCAATTTGGTATGAATTTACCAAATCTTGCCAATTCCGCCCTTCAAAATCCCTACGTAGAGACGGTTCCTCGAATACACAATTTCCACTGGAGTTTGTCTAATAGTTTCCAACTGCCTAAAGACAAGAAACTCAAACTCTCAAACAAGACCAATAACTCTGAACGTCAATGCTCACCTAATGGCGTGTTACAGCTCCTCCAGAATACCCACCACCGTCTATGTAGTTTTAAAACAGGGACAGAAACGAATTAATATGAGCTTGGACTGACTTCCAACGGAAACTTCTATAGCGAGTTTGGTCAAAATCAACCACCTGTTCTCACTGAGTAACGACACACAGACAAACGATATTATAAGGTATATGAAACTTTCATTCTCAGACAAACGTGAAGTTTGTGCCGTGATAAACTTGAATTACACAATGCAAAATTTCATTCTAACAAGTTACATAAGTCTGAGAATTTTAACACAGTTCATTTCTCGTCTCTGGAGGGGCGTACTCTACACCTTATATTTTAGGGGAAGACAGTTCATATCCACCCTCCCCCTGAACTACTTTGCCGCCCCCGTGTTAGATTACAACCCTGCTAATAAAATAAAGCAACTTCAAAGACTTGTCAGTTTTGAGTAGCGTAAGTTTTCCGTCAGACAAATGAAACCAAAAATCTCTGTGCAGCCTCCGTACAAATTAACACAAACATGATTTTTTTTAAAGAATGCTTTCGGAATATAAATGCAAATTCATCGTATGTAATAAAGAAGGGGTTCTTCGTTGTCGATATATCTGTGTTTCGAACGCAGGGAAAATAAAAGGTAGCGCTTATCAGATGAATTTACTGTACATGAAATGCTAAAGCAAGCATTTGGGGAGTCCGCAATGGGTCGTGCACAAACTTTTGTGTGGCATTCACGTTTTAAAAATGGCCGAACCTCTGTCGATGATGACGAGCGTTCTGGACGACCATCTTCGAGCACAACGCCCGAAAATGTTACGAAGATCGAAGTCGTACCATCAACGACTTGTGCGACATTGTTGGGATAGGCTATGGGACCTGTCAGCTGATTCTAAAGGAAGAACTCCACATGCGACGCCAAGGCTCCTGTCTGAGGACCAGAAGCAGAATCGACTTCTCGTTTGTCAGGAGCTCAAAGATCTTGCCGGATCGCCGGATTTAGCTCCGTGTGACTTCTTCCTCTTCCCAAAGATGAAAATTCAGCTAAAGGGAAGGAGATTTGAGACGATAGAAGAGATTCAGGCAGAATCGCAGATGGTGCTTGACAGGCTGACAAAGAAAGATTTCCAGGGATGCTTCCAGGCTTGGCAGCGGCGCTGGGATCGTTGTGTTCACTCCCAGGGGAACTACTTCGAGGGTGATGGATGAATTTAATACCTGAGATAAGTGTACGGGTTTTTATACGCGCAGTCTTGAAACTTTCCGATCGCACCTCGTACTTCGGATGTGCATTTAAAGTCAGCAGAGTACAATCTGAAGGCGACCACGTCTGCAGTGGTTAATGATTTCGTAAACAGACTCGTTACTTAATTTGTATGCTTCACACGTGCAAGTTGTAAACCGAAACATGGCTAATGGCTCTGACCAATCACAGACGATCACGACGTGCCAACATTCGACGAAGAAACTGGGATGGCAGCGCAGTAAATGTTCATAACATGAGTCCATCCATACGTTTTGTAGCGATCACATGCTTACACTGGGCAGAATCGGAGATACGAAAAGACCTTGGAAGATCACACTACAATGTCAAACAAATGAGAAACTCCACACCGACAATAGGATTTGTTGTTGTGTAATATGCCCAATTTGTAATGACGCAGAACAAGTTTAAAAGAATAGGAACCATTGGTCTGGTCTAGAAGTACGTAGAAGTCGTAATTCATTATTTTTGGACATTATCCAGATTCGAGTTCAAAATCAACACAGAAATTCAGAGAAGACATCTGTCTAGCCTTGGCATTTACTACAGATACGTGGACTTCAACCCTCGGGGTTCCAAGTGCAAAATTTTCTCAACCCTCAACAAGTATCGTTCCACGGTAATGTACGCTAAAGTTCATCCTCGTCATCACAAAAGCCTTTCGTTAAGTACTAACTAATATTCCTCCTGTATACATTTTCGCAATATACGAGGCTCTTCCAAAAAGTAAGTTTCCCTGGGGCCGTTTACAGAAACAAAATACAATTTCATGGAAATATTTATTGCAACAGATACAGCAAGTGTCCAGCTATTTTTCAACATATTCGCCACCGGAATTGAGACATTTGTCATACCGTGGGACCAACTTTTGAATACCTATGTCGTAGAAGTCTGCCGCCTGGGATTGGAACCACTGTGTGACAACCATCTCCGCCTTTCTGTCATTCTCAAAACGCTGACGCTGACCGGACAGGAATTTCTTGAGGTGTAGGAAAAGATGGAAATCACTGGGAGCGAGGTCCGGGCTGTAGGGTGAATGATTAAACACCTCCCAGCTGAACTCCTGCAGGAGACTTGCTGTCCGTCGAGCCGTGCGCGGCCTAGCGTTATCACTGACCGCACTTCACAGTCGGCGGGAGCTGGAATAAGAACCTCCATCTTCAACAGCTGCAACGATGCTACTGTGAGAACGCGGGAAGTACCGTTAGTGCATGCGCCATGCTACGTCATTGCTCTATCACGTACGCACAGTCGCTTCGCGCAATATAAGGTTTGCTAGCTGTGGGACGAGTGGGAAACTTACTTTGTGGACGCGCCTCGTATTTTTCTAAAGCATGTTTAAATATATATTTTGCATTTATACTTTTCGATCTCAACTTAATGTTCCTTTGAAAATAAAATGTTTTAATAAACTTTTAATCCCCAAAATAGTGTAATGCTGAAAACCAGCCACGACATTCACTCCCTCTTACATATTCTACATACGAGTACATAAATACAAAACGAAATTGTTATTACATAAACAAAGCAGAGAATCAGTCTGTCAAAACGTGACCACAAGAAAATAACTTCAATACTCGTAAACAAGCATCAAACGCAAGGAGTGTCAGGTTGAACGAAGTACAAAGTACCAAGCAATGATGGAATATAGGAAACAGAACAGTACAGAGTAAGGTTGAACATCTACACAAAACAGAACAGGAGGTTATTGACAGGCTGATATTTGGTTACCCACTGGCCAGGGGAAATAATTATACCCAAACACAAACTACGTGATGACAAAGATAAAACCACCTGCCACAGACGGGATTCGAACCACGGTCAGTCACGGCGCAGAATCAATCATACAGCAAAAATAAACAAATTCGATGTAGTACAGCGGATATTGCCCGTTTAAAATCATGTTCATTCCTCGGTTGGTCCTATTTAGGTACTGAAGTGGCGATATTTCAGAGAAATGCGCAGAAAGTTTTTTGGAAACCCACGTGCCCAATTTTCGAAGTAGGAAAACGGTGACAACTTCGCCGGAACTCTCTCTCCAAGACAGGATTAGTAGTCTTTACCAAAGTGGGAGCCACTTACATATTCGGGGTTTTTTTTAGTGTTCTGTCAGACGACAGGTCCATATGAACAGGATCCTTCCATCCTTTTCTCGGACTGGGACCTGTTCATATACGTTCTTGGCAGATGATCCAGAAGTGGTTTGCCATTGCCTTCTTCTGTGTGTGAATGGAGTAACTGTTGGGATGCCACGGAGGAAAACTCCGTGTTGCCTAGACCACGGCCTTGCCCAACACAAGTTATAAATTCGGGCACCGCCGGGAATCGAACCCGAGACCCCAGGATTACAAGGCCAGCGTTCTAACCGCTAGACCACCTCATCTTATTATTATTTAGTGTTCTGTCTGACGACAGGTCCATATGAACAGGATCCTTCCATCCTTTTCTCGGACTGGGACCTGTTCATATACGTTCTTGGCAGATGATCCAGAAGTGGTTTGCCATTGCCTTCTTCTGTGTGTGAATGGCGTAATTGTTGGGATGCCACGGAGGAAAACTCCGTGTTGCCTAGACCACGGCCTTGCCCAACACAAGTTATAAATTCGGGCACCGCCGGGAATCGAACCCGAGACCCCAGGATTACAAGGCCAGCGTTCTAACCGCTAGACCACCTCATCTTATTATTATTTAGTGTTCTGTCTGACGACAGGTCCATATGAACAGGATCCTTCCATCCTTTTCTCGGACTGGGACCTGTTCATATACGTTCTTGGCAGATGATACAGAAGTGGTTTGCCATTGCCTTCTTCTGTGTGTGAATGGCGTAATTGTTGGGATGCCACGGAGGAAAACTCCGTGTTGCCTAGACCACGGCCTTGCCCAACACAAGTTATAAATTCGGGCACCGCCGGGAATCGAACCCGAGACCCCCAGGCCTAATGAATATGGACACGAAATGTAAAACACATGGGAGAGCACAGAAACGAAGACGAAATATGTGACAATATAATGAGATGACATCGGTTGGGGGAAATAGGTTTATCAATAAATGGGACGATAACACTGAAATGGGTCTTTAATGTGGAATATATTCATCCGGTCCTCGAAATGAACCATTGCGTTACACAGAAGCGGGGAATCTCTTTATCAGCTGAGCTTCTTAAAAAAAAACACCATTTTCAATGGAGTCAACAACGCAACTGAGTGTGACTGCTAAATATCACCGCCGTGTCCTTCCACATGCTTTCCCCGGCTCAGACCATCGACGTACTCACACTTGGGTGGGTGCAGACACGCCCACAGGACGAGTGGCGGTCGCGCGAGCCACTCCAAAATACCAACACTAAATATTTACGTGTTGCTCAAAGCGACGCTTCTCAAAGTACGGTTTAACCGAAAGTCGTAGTAGAACAGACTATTCTGGGGTGGGGTTCCCCCCCCCGGGCTCGAAACTCTTACGTCTACAAGCCATACACCCACTTGGAAAAACCACGTGATGGATCTGTTCCTAGATCTTGCCTGAGTATTTATTTATAACTTTCATTTCCACTCATTACAGAAAGGAATGAGAATAGACTCTTTCGCCGGGAGTTATACTCAAAACGCCATACGTATTTTAATTGTGATTTGGAATTCCGTCCTCCAGAGGTCACTTTCACACGACGTTCTAACTTCTGTATGACATAATACAGTTTCCGAGAGTCAAGGTCAAGTGTCTGACACTCCTCCGGGAGATCAAGAGTTTAAGGGCGGTATCGCACTAGGATGCCATGGCAGCGACACCAACAGCGATGCCATGGCGTCCAGCTGCCAGAAAAAGACGCCAGACAAGCTGCCAGCTTTCGACACCAGTCGAGCGAACAGATGGATCAACATTATGAGATCACGAAATGAAGGGCTATTAGCAAGGAGAAATGTCCACTTTTATCACTTTTGAGGAAATGAGATTTATCTTTATCAAAACTACATACCTGGAGTGAATTTCAATTCTGTAACAAATAAATAAGTAAGAAAAATTCTCCATACACACACTTTGCACGTCCATACCATTATTGAATTTGAAATATTTCAGTTCTTGCAAATCACATGTAATATTACATGAACAAACTTTATTTAATAAAACATTATAAAAGCAGGTTTCTTCTTAATTCACATTATTTGTGATATATAGATAGATATAGAGATTTCTAAACAAAAAAACTTAAAAATCAGGTTGCCATATTGGAAAGCGGCCCCACAAATAAAGCCATAGAAACACTTCTTACCTAATTCCTTCTTTTCTACTGTAAATAAATCTCCTCCTCCAAATATTTCCACAAGTTCTACCCAGTTTCTTTTTTTCAAATCCCGGTTTGCGTATTCAATAGCAGATGAATCCCATAGTCGGGACTGAATTTCAATTATCAATCTTTCGGTGTCGAAATTATCCACGTTTGGAAGAAACAGAAATACACACAAGCACATTCACGCACGGACGTCAATGGACTGGCCAGACTGTCATGTGATTTTGCCTTGGCCTTGGCCGTGGCAGCGATGCCAGTAGCATTTGAACTTGGCATCTTGGTTGGCAGCGATGCCAAGTTGGAAGTGCTGCCAGACGGATGCCAGGTGCGTTATATGACTACTAAATTAATGCATTAAGTTTGGCCGAGATGCTGGCAGCTGCGCCATGGCCTCCCGTTGGCATCCTAGTGCGATACCGCCCTAAATCTCGGCTCGGAGACCTGCACTGGAAGGCATCTCGTGGGGAAGTGTTTCGCCACGTTTCGATCGGTCTGCGACATTTATCGCATTTCTCTGCATGCACTACACACTGAACATATTCGTATCTTCGTCTCCCTCTCCTTCCAGCACCGGTCACATTTATTTAAATTATCCTCACGTAACACCGGAGTTCGACCGGAGCGGTTTCTGTCCTCCATGCTTCCACAGACACGGAAATCGAATCCAGATGAATATCGAATGTCGATAAATATTTTAGCATGGGCAGCTTGGTTTTTCGAACGTGTATAAATATTATGTAATACAGACTTACAACTCAAAATAACTACATGCTAACAACACTTGTTTCAAAGTCCAGATATTGGACACGATACTCGGCCAGTCGCATCCAACTTCTTTCTACATATTATTCTCCCAAGTATTATGAAATACCAATCCTCAAGCAACGATAGGTCAAATGTCTAGTCTGAAATATATCGCGCTTAAAGCAATTATGAAACACGTCATTATTGATTTATCACGATGCCTCGGCCTCAGTAATCAACTCTGGAAAAACACGCCCACGTCTTTTAAATGATTCGTCATACACAAAAAAAGTTTCGGATCAAAAATACTAATCTCTGTGAATAAATTACAAAGAAGCTACACCACTTTTAAACCTTTAATAAACAATCCTTCGGAATTCTCAAATACATCACGTCGCGGTCGCAATGATAAGGAACAGAGTGTTTCGTTGTGGCCAATAAACAGAGGAGGTCACATAAGAAATCTGCATAAATGTTTCCCCGAATGCCAGGCATCACAATGCTGAAGTCAAATGACAAGTTTCGTGAAATTAGATCAGTTTCTGACGCGCCGAGATCGACATATCACGTGAGTTTAGCAGAGGACAAAGTTCTGGGCATTTATGATCGGGGTAATGTTACCTTGCAAATTGTCACAACCACCAAAGGTCTCAAACTCATAGCAGGCCGCTTAAAAAATAATTACACCGCCATCAGTACAAGTTAACATGGCGAATTAGATGGAATTATGTAGCGAAATACTGATGATGGTTTAGACCAGTGGTATTCAACCTTTTTTGTTCGCGTACCCCCCAGATATAATTTCTCTTCAACTTTGTACCCTCAAAATTGTTGGTGTATAATTCAAGTTATACACAGTATATAATCTACATATAAAATAAATTAAATAAATTACATTACTGATTATTCAGTGTTTATCATAATATAATATATTTTTTAAAATTTCACGTACCCCCTAAGATGTCTTCGCGTACCCCCAGATATAATTTCTCTTCAACTTTGTACCTCCAAAATTGTTGGTGTATAATTCAAGTTATACATAGTATATAATCTACATCTAAAATAAATTAAATAAATTACATTACTGATTATTCAGTATATTCATAAAATAATATATTTTTTTAAAATTTCACGTACCCCCTACGATGTCTTCGCGTACCCCCGGGGGTACGCGTACCCCAGGTTGAATACCACTGGTTTAGATACTTCCTTGCCTCTAACGGAGAAGTTATTCGAGAAGTCAATTTTTTTTAAGAAGAGATGAGATCCCATTTTATCTGCGAATGTTAATTCTCAAAACAGGTGTGTGTGGTCTATGTCTAAGCCCCATATACGCCTACTTGCTTCTAAGTACTGTGTGATGTGATGCTTAATCTAGCAATCCCTTAAAGGTGCGTGCCTTTTCTCAGCCACACTTACACAGCAATTATTAGTGTGGAATATACGCTAATTCTGACGGAAAATGATTTAGAGCAACTGAAAAATATAGAACCACGCCTAGAAGACATGGTGAGCGGAAGTGTCGCTCGACATTTTGTTCGACCTGGCACTAGATGGTCCTGTAGCTCTAAACCCGCCCGAGAAAGCCAACAAGGTCTCAATGCAACACTTCACAGTCATAAAACGGAATCCCAAACATGAACGGAGGAGGCATCATTCTGGAACTTGATGCACGAGAGTAATACAATTTAAATTAACAGTGCGAACAGTAAATACGAAATTAATTCGATGATTACACTCACATACCTGAGTGCAACAGTAAAACAGGTTTTTTCAACCGTTCTGAGCGGAATTTGGAATTAAAATGTATTTCTAAAGCAGACAGAACTTGTTCATCTCTGTTTTGAAATTGGTCTGTGCTGTAGTTTATTTCTTAAATCATTGGTCTTCATTTTCCTTCACATTTTTAATTATTACGTAAGCTTTCAGAAGAGCTATTTAATTATAATATTCTGTAATTTAGTATTAATTCGTAAAATATTGTTAATACAATTTTCTCGTGAGCTCCAGGTTCAAATCTTGGCCCATCCGTATTTTTTACAAATTCACGCATGATTCAGTGACGATCCTATCATTCGACACTAAGTAATCTGAGCTGCCAGCTTATTGCGTTCACAAATAAATAAATAAATAAATAAAACGATACATACACACACCATAAAACAGAGTGACGAAAAACATAAACACAAGATTTGAGGTTCACGATGGCGTGGATACAGACAATGAATGGTCTTCTGCATATATTGGCTGCAGGCCAGTGTTTCTGAGGAATATGCAGCCCCCATCTTCAGTCCCGAAACGTCGGCATTTTGCCAAAATACTACATGGCGCAACCACCCAGATGATCACCAGTAACATTAACACATTTTACACATATACAAAACTCTACAATAAATCGTGGTCCGGAGTGGCGTAAGATACTGTACGCCTAATGAACTATATTTAATGTACAGTCACGTTTAAAATACTACATTAACAGTCTTAATCAGTTCTTCCAACCCCAATGGTGAACTTCTTGGTTACGTTAGGTTAGGATAGGTTAGGTTGGGTTAGGTTAGGATAGGTTAGGTTGGGTTAGGATAGGTTAGGTTAGGATAGGTTAGGTTAGGATAGGTTAGGATAGGTTAGGTTAGGATAGGTTAGGTTGGGTTACGATAGGTTAGGTTAGGATAGGTTAGGTTAGGATAGGTTAGGATAGGTTAGGTTAGGATAGGTTAGGATAGGTTAGGTTATGATAGGTTAGGTTAGGTTAGGATAGGTTAGGATAGGTTGGGCTAGGTTAGGTTGGGTTAGGTTAGGATAGGTTAGGATAGGTTAGGTTACGTTAGGTTAGGATGGGTTGGGTTAGGTTAGGATAGGTTAGGTTAGGATAGGATAGGTTAGGTTAGGATAGGTTAGGTTAGGTTAGGATAGGTTAGGTTAGGATAGGTTAGGATAGATTAGATTGGGTTAGGATAGGTTAGGTTAGGTTGTGACAATATCCTCGGGTGAACTTACAGTAGGCACAAACATGAAGCAGCTAAGCTACTTTACACACTTAGGAGATTGCTTAATGTTTTATGCATAAGAGGTACATCCTTTTCCGTAGGGGTCGCCACACACGCTACGCCCCACCGGAAGGCCTGCTTTCCAAGATTAAAGTCGGAAGGTAAGCCTCTGACCTCTGACTTTCACTTTGTCGCAGTTTTGCGCTCAGTATTTCATTCTCGAGTTGATGCTACGACATGTTCAGTGAAGTCGATGCGATTGTAACCGGCCTTGCTGTCACTTTAACGTCCAAAAAAAAAAAGCTAAAACATTCTAAGTGGGTCAGAAGTTTGTTAGATAGACCAAAACATTCTCGCATAAATTTGTTGAATGAAATTCTGTTAGAGCCGACGGACTGGCGTAAACTACCTGGTCGTATACCATAGAGATCCTCTGTCGCAGTACCATCCACTTCTTGCTTGGAATACTGTTTGCTGTTAACGCCGCACAGACAAGGCAGAGACCTGTACATCTCAATGAATTCGGTCAGGATCTCATGTCAGTCATCACGCCAAAAAAATGTTAATCTAAAAACTGACGAAACACACAGAGCTGTATAGTGCTGTGCTGACTGATTGAGATGACTAAACGCTACAAGCCTTCTACCCTCGTCTCTGCCCGAACACGATACGACTTATAAACATTCTCTAAAGCTCGAGGTAAAAAAATCAAGCGACTGCAGATTTATCGGAGGCTCGGATTCCGGCCAAACGCTCCGGTTTACCGGAAGGTTTGCCTGCACAGACGTAAAGCCTTCCGGTAACTGGCAGCGTGTACGGCCTCCCTAATACGTAAGTGCAGCTCTTAAATTGCTCCAATCACAGCATTTTAAGTCGTGACAGACAGAGAACGGCTGAAATTCAAGCGGGAGAGGAGAAAAGGCTACACACGCCCACTAAAGTCACCTGATACAATCGAGAAATAGTCCAGTCATAATTTTGGAACGCATTTTTGAATTACTGGGAAACATAAATTAAAAACTGCAATTCATGTTAATTATCAACATCATCAGTAGCTCTACAGTCCTTGAAGGATTTTGGCCTCTTCACACACGTGTGGTTTCTTACTTATTTAGACATTTGGTAGAAATCCTTGGAGGAGTGATTAGCCCCGATTAGGTTGACACACAATTACGACTGTACTTACAGGGTTAAAACCACGCTGACGTGCCACGAGAAAAAAGTCACTAAATAATCTTTTTAAAAATGCATCTATCATTGTTGTTGCTACAGAGATCTGTAAAATCCGTAGACACTGGTTAGTGGTAGCTCTGTTCAAGCTTTGGGGCGATCTAAAGTTCGTAGAGAGGTCTGAATTAATTTTCACTCTGCTTTGTACCTGAATATGGCAGTCTTCTGAACTGGTCCACCGTATAGACTCGACTCGCATACAGTGACCGACGTTTCAGATGAACCAAGTAGACAAACTTAAACGCCGGTCAATATATACCAAATCACACTGTCCAACATTCCGGGAGACTGCCTTCGTGTCCACGGCGGTTCGAATCTCAAATATTTTGTACTCTGTTTTCAATTATGACAATTCGAGAACCGCAGAACGGATTTTCACAAAAATTTTATACTGGGGAGTTTTATTAAAACTTGTATAAATACTCAAATTTTGGTTAAAATCGGGCTACAATAACGGGAATTTGACATAAAGACGTACATCGCCGGGTATCTCCGCTTAGAGAATCCCCAGCCAGCCTCGTAACACGAGGGGAATCCTCCATGATTAGTGCATAAACCAACCAGGCAGGAGCTACAAATCCCTCCCACTCAAAGACTACTGGCTCTATTCGCAGAGGTCAAAGTTCACATTCTGACTCACGCAATTACTGTTGCCCCATGCGTACTATGTACTGATGTAGCTCTAAATCGACTTTGTTCGAATTTCGTAAAGCTCAGTATACGAAATGTTTCAGGACCAAATACTTACTGAGTTTCTGCAAGACGTACTTAACAAAAGTTAATCAGAATCTTACAAGTAGTTTGGCAGTTGGAAGATATGACATCACAATCCGTAATCAGAGGTTCAAAGTTGCTACAAATCCGCTGGGCAGATTTAAGTGTCATCTCCGATATAAGACTGCGTTCAAGTCCGTCTTTTTCAGTACAAGTAAAATGCTGACATACGCTTCTGAAAATTACTTCAAGTGCAGCTCTGTTCATAACAAATTAACATCGTCCATACGAGGGATAAGATATGACCACCGAAGGGGCACGAATCTTCGAACTCGTAATTCGTAACCCCGCTGTTTTCAACACTCCCATGTAGCAACATCCTACGTACTTGGAATTCGACTTATTATTACTCATGTCTGGTGTAGAGACGTAGGACGGAGCCTGAAACCGACAAAAGCCACGCACGGCCATCCGCCTCTAAATATGGCAGGATGACGAGTACTTCCGAAAATGGCACGAACGAAGGGGATGTCTCGGCTAAACAGGCACCGACTACTAATTCTGTGCCATTACTGATAACTGCAGAATGTGCTTTACGTCTGGTCGCAACTAATGACTGCACTAATCACTCGCGTCATCTTCGCAAGGAGCAAACTGCCTGGTGAAAAATCTTTCTTGGGCAGTTGAAAGTTCTCATATTGGTCAATAAATTCCTTACTTTTATACTGCACGTTCATAAATCTAGATATTTTATCCCATAATAAGGCAGATGAAACCAGTCCACATATTTATATCCATTTATTTTATTTAGTGTTCTGTGTGACGACAGGTCCATATGAACAGGATCCTTCCATCCTTTTCTCGGACTGGGACCTGTTCATATACGTTCTTGGCAGATGATCCAGAAGTGGTTTGCCATTGCCTTCTTCTGTGTGTGAATGGAGTAATTGTTGGGATGCCACGGAGGAAAACTCCGTGTTGCCTAGACCACGGCCTTGCCCAACACAAGTTATAAATCCGGGCACCGCCGGGAATCGAACCCGAGACCCCAGGATTACAAGGCCAGCGTTCTAACCGCTAGACCACCTCATCTTATTATTATTTAGTGTTCTGTCTGACGACAGGTCCATATGAACAGGATCCTTCCATCCTTTTCTCGGACTGGGACATGTTCATATACGTTCTTGGCAGATGATCCACAAGTGGTTTGCCATTGCCTTCTTCTGTGTGTGAATGGAGTAATTGTTGGGATGCCACGGAGGAAAACTCCGTGTTGCCTAGACCACGGCCTTGCCCAACACAAGTTATAAATTCGGGCACCGCCGGGAATCGAACCCGAGACCCCAGGATTACAAGGCCAGCGTTCTAACCGCTAGACCACCGTGGCGGTTTATATCCATTTACTTGTGATTAATTTTAATATTATCCTCACGTACAGTGGCTTCAGAGGGCCCCACCCAGAGCCATTTAAGACTTGATCACACCAGGATCCATTGCGTTACTGGTCCCAAGTAATCGCAGTTTGTATTCTAACTGAAACATTGCAAGCATCCAGTGACTTGTTTTATTTAACGATATCGAAAATCACACGACTTTAATGAAGGCAGCGTCAACATTTTGTGCGTCAAACACAGAGGCTTTCACTGGCTTAAATTCTTTCTTGCCTCTAAAGACCTACAAAACAATGGCCTCTCTCCATACGTTGAATAAGTTTAAATGGAGTAGAAGTTAATATACGAGGTGCGATCGGAAAGTTTCTAGACTGTGTCAATAGAGGGCGAACCGGATGTAGTACGAGTTTCTGCCGCTAGGGGGTGCGGCCTACATTCATAGTGAATCAGTGTGCCAGCCGGCATCATCGAATTAGCATTTGTTTCTTAGTTACGGGCGTTTTGGTAGTGCATTACACCGACCCTCCTGCGATTTCGGAATGGCGTGTGCATCAAATTTTGCCAAAGACTCGCCAAAACGGCTACGGAAACCTGTGAAATGCTAAAGCAAGCATTTGGGGAGTCCGCAATGGGTCGTACACAAACTTTTGTGTGGCATTCACGTTTTAAAAATGGCCGAACCTCTGTCGATGATGACGAGCGTTCTGGACACCATCTTCGAGCACAACGCCCGAAAATGTTACGAAGATCGACGTCGTACCATCAACGACTTGTGCGACATTGTTGGGATAGGCTATGGGACCTGTCAGCTGATTCTAAAGGAAGAACTCCACATGCGACGCATCCTGTCTGAGGACCAGAAGCAGAATCGACTTCTCGTTTGTCAGGAGCTCAAAGATCTTGCAAGAACCGACCCCAACTTCCTTTCTAAGCTCCGTGTGACTTCTTCCTCTTCCCAAAGATGAAAATTCAGCTAAAGGGAAGGAGATTTGAGACGATAGAAGAGATTCAGGCAGAATCGCAGATGGTGCTTGACAGGCTGACAAAGAAAGATTTCCAGGGATGCTTCCAGGCTTGGCAGCGGCGCTGGGATCGTTGTGTTCACTCCCAGGGGAACTACTTCGAGGGTGATGGATGAATTTAATACCTGAGATAAGTGTACGGGTTTTTATACGCGCAGTCTTGAAACTTTCCGATCGCACCTCGTACACAATGAATAGTTAAATACGGCAAATCGTAACTCTATTTACATTCATCTGCAGTCCATGCCGGTGACCCTGAGGACAATTGAAACTACGGGGTTGCGGGTTCAAGTCCCTCTAGGAACATCGAAGCTTGTTCGCGTTAATCTATTGCCACGTGAATCTACAATAAGTCATACCTTCTGACTGAACAATGATTTAGGAAACCTTCACAGATGAGGCGGCCAAGACTCGCTGCTCGCTAAGTTTTGTGCACAGAACTGATTACAATGATATTATGAAGAAAGATGAAAACGAAAATGTAACTCACCAAAGCCCAAACTTCACCTAAGTATACTTAAACCCAGTAAAAAGAGTTATCTATCTACTCTTTCATTTGGTACAACACGGTATGGCCCAGAATCAGAGGTTTTCACTGCGGTGAGTCCGAAGATGGCTGTCTTCCGGGTTGTTGCGCCACGTAGTCTTGTAGAAGTTTACCAACGTTTCGGAGGCACTTTCTGCTTCCATCTTCAGGGCGAACAAAAGACAGCCATCAACCACAAGCGATAATTTTTTTTAACAAGAAGCGTACAACCGGTGTCACAGTTCAAATCACCCGCAGAATCCTCGTATTTGTCAGTGCGTGACTTTCCTGTACCTTCCATTAATTACAATTATTTATCCCACACGTCTATGTGTCCAATTTGAAGAAAAACACAATTTGTGTCAATAATTTTCCCGAGACGTGAGACCAATATCAACGGCAAAACGGAGGTGATGGCTATACCGAATGTCCCAAAAAGATGTACACACATATACGGAATATTAAACTTGTGTGAACATATTTCTTTGGAACAAACAAACTGTGCTTTGCTTGGCCGTTCAAATTCCCTGGTAGACAAGTCTATAGGCTAACAGGCTATTGCTGTTGCGAAGAACACACAAGGGGTACAATTTGCCACCGCAATTTCTTACGTAAATAAACAAGAGTACACAGGGTGACCCATCAAATCCTCCCTCTACAAATCTCAGTTACATATATATAAACCAACAGCACATATGTCCATCAGAAACTGTTTGTCTTTCGACTGGTTTGATGTGATCCTCCATTTTCGTCTATCTTCCACCAATCTCTTTATTTCCACATCCTCAAAAATCTACGTCACATATTCCAATCTTTGTCTCCCCCTTCAACTGTTCCTTCCATTACCAAATTAACCAATCCTGGGTGCATCTTCTGGTAATATTTTTTCCATAGACGTCTTCCTTCGACTATCCTGTCTAATATCAGCTCATTTCATACTTTACAATAACAAGTCAGAAATAACAAATGACACCCACGCTGAAGTTAACGTAAGGTCGACTAAGAGCGAAGTCGACTCAGCGTCACGTTCGACCTCGGAGTCTACGCCCGAGACGAATGTGATCCGTGGTTGAGGGTCGGGGATTGTGAACATCTCAGTTCAAAGGCCAACACACCGATTCATGCTTTAAGAAACAAACACGTAGTCTTATTAAAGATATCAAGTTTCAAGGTCAAACATTATACGAAATAAAATTCATCTGAAAAGTTCTTTCGAAAATTGTCTGCAGTCAAATTCGAACACGAGCCTTGAGATGAGAATGCCAATGAACAAAAGAGTAAAGTTTGTCCCACTATACGCCATGTAGGCGCTTGGGGGGAGTGGAGGTATAGCTCCTCTCTTCCTTGACCTCGGCACTAGATGGGGGGTGAGTGGTCAGCATCACGCCCCGGCCGGCTTTACCCCCGGGAAAGGACCCCGGTACCCACTGTAGAGGAGGCTGGGTGGGCCCCAGAGGCTAGCGGAAAAATCCTCTGCCCCCGTCGGGGATCGAACCCCGGTCGTCCAGCCCGTAACCAGTCACTATACTGACTGAGCTAACCGGCTCACGTCAGCAGTTGTACAAGGTGTGATATCTCATCGAAAATTAAATGTAAATAAAACACTTTCCTTCACAACACGCGTAAAAGCAAACATGTCAAGGAATTTTTTAATTAGATGATTGGCTAATTACCTTCTAATAGAATCTGCTTCATGGAAGACAATTCGAGGATGACTGGCGCTCAGATGCAAAAAACGTTTAACGAACCAGTCGGTTACTCATAATTGAGACTAAAATGATAAACTGTAGTTAAATGGTCAATAATACAATTAGCACACTTTAAGATATGTAAATATTGCAAAGCTCCTTTCAAATTATATTAATCGCTGTTTTGTATGTTGACGCAATGCTGGAACGATTGAAACATTTGTTAAAACGAGCGAGCGAACCGCCGACCTCAGGACAAACAATTTATATTTGGACATGCATGAATTTGTTACGAGATTCCTAAGACTGTTACTGTAGGCTGCATCCAAGTGGATAAACACTAATTGCACCCAGTAAAAAAACGCTTCAACTGATGTTCCGAACCGAATCTTAAATAGCCTACACGAACGTAGCAAGTTCGAAGCAGAACACGTAGGAAGACAGTTTTAAAGGCGAATCATTCAGCTTGAAATAATAAAATTTCTCACATTACTGAAAACCCCAGGAATGGGACGTCATAATCAATCCAATCTACTCAAAACAAGTGCATTACGACAGAGCTAATCAACTAGAGATAATGATTAACACTTCTCGTGTATCAATGAGAAAATTCAACTCGGTATCAGCACAAATTTTTTGTGCAGATAAAGGCGAAAATAAGTGAAACTGAAAGCATATAAATGTCACTTGGTGCAGATTTCACAACTTTATATGTGCATTTATTATTTTAGTGTTCTGTCTGGCGACAGGTCCATATGAACAGGATCCTTCCATCCTTTTCTCTTCTCGGACTGGGACCTGTTCATATACGTTCTTGGCAGATGATCCAGAAGTGGTTTGCCATTGCCTTCTTCTGTGTGTGAATGGAGAAACCGGGGAAGCCCCCAGAGGAAAACTCCGTGTTGCCTAGACCACGGCCTTGCCCAACACAAGTTATAAATTCGGGCACCGCCAGGAATCGAACCCGAGACCCCGGGATTACAAGGCCAGCGTTCTAACCGCTAGACCACCTCATCTTATTATTATTTAGTGTTCTGTCTGACGACAGGTCCATATGAACAGGATCCTTCCATCCTTTTCTCGGACTGGGACCTGTTCATATACGTTCTTGGCAGATGATCCAGAAGTGGTTTGCCATTGCCTTCTTCTGTGTGTGAATGGAGTAATTGTTGGGATGCCACGGAGGAAAACTCCGTGTTGCCTAGACCACGGCCTTGCCCAACACAAGTTATAAATTCGGGCACCGCCGGGAATCGAACCCGAGACCCCGGGATTACAAGGCCAGCGTTCTAACCGCTAGACCACCGTGGTTATGTATTAGCAATATACAAAAACTTAAACAAAAAGCATCGGTCTTGGCGACAGCTATATTTTATGTAACACTTTCTTAGAGTTTCTGAGGAAGATGATAAGGTGTAGGTCCAATTGGGGTACGGGTTATATTGGGACAATATAACCAAAGAATGGATTTTTTTTTCACTTCTGTAAACACTTCGTCGTCACTTTATCATAGCTGTGTAATATCTGACACCATAAATGAGTCGGGGCTGGTAACCCAACCACAAACCCAGCTGAACGTTTTGAGAACGTTGTGTTGGACCAGTGCCTATCAAATCTGTAATTTTATAAAGATACCTGGTTGACGTTCAATAACATTCAAAATTCCTCCAACTAAAAAATAATTAATTAGTGAAGATAAATTAAAAGCAATCTCAATTTATAAACAGAGTTCCACAGTGTCTCAAAGACTGCCTTCCTAATGTGCAAATTCCTATTCATGCAAAACTTGAGCTATTACTTTTCATTCAACTTTATAATTAGCAATGAGTTTGCGTTGGAATCCCACTCGTCATATTTTCCTTATTACTGTTTGTAATTGAAAGTTACTAACTGTCGTTATGATCCATTACTAGTATTATTATATTTTTGAGTACTGGTGTTCATATTCTGTTTTAAATTTGTGAGATCTGACTTCGAATTACCCATCAATGCCTGTAATTCTCGGCACACAAAACAATTTTGCAAACATAATTTGTAGGTGCGTTCTTCCCTAAAAATCCAAATTTTAAATGCTACAATAGTTCTTTGCTTATCGCCGTCAAACTGTTGTTTAATACACATCTTAGCAGCAGACAATTATGACAACAGTGATGAAAAATTTGCTCTGACACAGCGTCATGGCATTTAATTACAACTTATTTAACGGCGTGTTCAGCAGTTAAGACTATATAGCGTCGAATAACATTTTAAATCAATTATAAACCAGAAAGTATATGAATGGGGGTGGTCATGACCTAATCTGAAAGTACTATCCAGGCATTTGCTGGAGAAACTGAGTAAAACCACGAAATAACCCAGTCAGGATAATCAGTCTCCGGGCCTAGATCTAAACCCAGGACCTTTCACAAACGAAGGAGATAAACTGACGCGTATTCTAGGTCATCTTCCGTCGTCTCCATTTCGTTTTTTAAAACCACACGACGTTTCAGAAGCTTTATCGTCCTCCGCCACCAGGTAAAACCATAATCTCATCAGGA
The DNA here is from genome assembly GCF_977971745.1 of Zootermopsis nevadensis. Taxonomy (NCBI): domain Eukaryota; kingdom Metazoa; phylum Arthropoda; class Insecta; order Blattodea; family Termopsidae; genus Zootermopsis; species Zootermopsis nevadensis. Next base: position 1,626,530 of record NW_028259145.1, read on the forward strand.
AACATTGGTTATAATCAAAGTATATAAACTGCAACCATCAAAGATCAACTCCTATAATTTGTAAATTAGATCAAATGACAACACATCGACCTTTGAAATAAAAGTGACTGTTAACCATTCTACCGCGACGTTTATCTCATGACTTGTTAAGTAAGCATTTACATTTGAAAACAAGCCTCTCTAATCTTTACGGCACCCGTTAAGTAATGAAAATACATTATTTGCAAACACAGTTTACTCCAGACACATTTTCACTTGTACAGAAATTAAAACTCTCAAAATGCCTGGAGTTCCACACGCATTAAAATCAACATCTTTCTCGGATTTTCTACTCTAAACATAATTCAACACGTTAAAAACAATGTCAGTCTAAAGCAGCACACACTTCGTATTCATCTTCCACAGTATACTAACCAGAAAGAGTCTCTTTCTTTATTTATTTACAGTTATTACATAGCGTCGAATGAGAGGATTATAGTGAATAATGAATTTATAATGAATTCTTCTCGGGCTACCAAGTCGTGTCAGGTGTTTGAAAGGTGAAAACACCAACGTTTCAAGAACCACCTCCGTCCTCAGGGTACTGAATTGGAAATAATTTGGAATGAAGCGGTCGTGGCCTAATTTTAGGTACTATCTCATCATTTGCGTTTAGAAATTGAGCAAAAACCACGAAAATAACCCAATAAGGATAGCTACATCTCCGGGACGAGATTTGAATACGAGGCAGGAGTGTTAACCACTCGACTACGACGTTCGATGAGGAAATTTTAATTTAAAAGATGGAAAATTTATGAATTTTGTTATAGTTTATTATTATCCCAAAGGGCAGCAACTATTTCCGAGAAACATGTTGTTTTTAGCACACATGTATTATATAATTTTATTTTATTAAAGCGTCTTTCGGGATTTATTATTATTATTATTATTACAGCAACATTATAACACAAATATGCCTGATTTTATTTTTATAATATGCTTAGACACCAGGTTATAAAGCCTTCTCATGTTCTTAACTACCAGAAATTTCGTATTATGTCATGTTAGTTAAATGTCTGGTTTTTGTAACCTTAAATACACTCAGTTCCCATCATGCTACTGTAAGATTTATAATACATAACACAGAATATATAATCAATTCAAACTGAACTACGATTTTCTCTGTACCATTTCGTCTTTGTTCCGTCTGAACTCCGAAATAATACAAGCACAAACATAAGACGTCGATCCACAGCACCAACGAACACAAACACAAAACCTGTTACCGATGTTCATGTTACATCCCAATTAAATTTATGGACACGGAAGATTTTAAAGTAAAACCTACCGGTTCCAGAGTCCAACTGTTTCTTCTTCGAAACACGTTTCCAAGAGCCATTTCGGCAATCTTTTGCATAATTACACTCAATGTTTCAGCAAGAAATTTGTATAAAGCATGTCGAAGGCGCGAAACATCTTCGGTAGACTTCCAAACACTTCATCAAACACTTCGGTACATGCATGACATTACACACGCGAACAAATATCAATAACGACATGACTGACACCAGACCTGAACCACATTCTACATCAGCAAACATCTGTACAAATACTGGGAGAAATACAGCCAACAAATTGCTAGCTTCGATGCTAATACATTGAAAATTCAGAACCCTACGTAACATAACAGCCTTGTCGAACGAGTCTCCCAACATTACAAAAAAAAAAAATGTATGTGAGATAACAAAACTAGTTCGTCCTTTCCCCGCTTTCAAACTACAGTAACTATCGAACTACTAAAACCTATTTTAAAAAACACTTCGACCTTTAATTATGTCACGACACGTTTCTACTGTTATCTGAAAAGCTGAAACATAACCGATCGAAGGAGCGTGTTCACAAATGCTAAACGTGCTTAACCAGCGCCTTCCAGTGTCCGACACTTACACAATACTAAAGCCAGGATATAGTGTGGAGTGCTTCCTGACTTGGCTCTGTGGTGGTGGTGGGGGGGGGGGGGGGACATGGCGTACCCTCACAGAGGGATAGGCGTATAAACACTTCGTATTTGGCACCTCTTCAAAACAGAACTATTATGCTATATTAATCTTATCAAAAACGTCAGTTAATCTACAGCAAATCAATGTACAGAGGCTATCGAATGTACCTGAACTATGGTTACTCGTTATGGCAAGGAAACTGATAAATAATTAAATAAAACAGGACTGAGACATATAAGGATTGATCCAGGAGAGAACATTGTGGGTACGATAAGTAAAAATTAATTAATGTTTCCAAAGGATAAGGAAAAAAGTCATTGATGTTTTGTTATTATTATTTAGTGTTCTGTCTGACGACAGGTCCATATGAACAGGATCCTTCCATCCTTTTCTCGGACTGGGACCTGTTCATATACGTTCTTGGCAGATGATCCAGAAGTGGTTTGCCATTGCCTTCTTCTGTGTGTGAATGGGATGCCACGGAGAAACCGGGGAAGCCCCCGGAGGAAAACTCCGTGTTGCCAAGACCACGGCCTTGCCCAACACAAGTTGGGAATCGAACCCGAGACCCCAGGATTACAAGGCCAGCGTTCTAACCGCTAGACCACAGTGGCGGTTTCTGAATAATTTATTTATTTATTTTATTTAGTGTTCTGTCTGACGACAGGTCCATATGAACAGGATCCTTCCATCCTTTTCTCGGACTGGGACCTGTTCATATACGTTCTTGGCAGATGATCCAGAAGTGGTTTGCCATTGCCTTCTTCTGTGTGTGAATGGAGTAATTGTTGGGATGCCACGGAGGAAAACTCCGTGTTGCCTAGACCACGGCCTTGCCCAACACAAGTTATAAATTCGGGCACCGCCGGGAATTGATTCCGAAAGTATAAACACAAAAAGTTTTATGTTTGAATATTGACAATTCCTATTGTAATATGCCTTTAAACCTATTGCTAAATCAAGGATGCGTCTTACAACTGACGGCGTCCTAAAATCGAGGAAGTGCCGTATTACTGAAATGTTCAGAGCCGAGGAAGCAGCGTGAACAATTTCTTGTGCAGAAAGTGACTTGTTGTTAACGAAGAAACCGACTAATTCTACGGGTACTGTAGCACTGAGGCATATAGAAAAATTATGTATAAATTAAGATATAAATAAAGGAGAATAACATTACTAAGACGTAACTTCGAAGACAGAAGCAAATGGTATGTTTTTAGTTATAAAATAAAGAAAATCCAGCAAAACAATAGAACCATTAGAGACTTTTATCAGCACACTAAAAATAAGGACTAATGAATAACTGAACTTAATTAGAGCTATAATCAGTAAAAAAAACCGGTGTTCGGCGGACATACCGAATAAAGAACTCACGAATAGGTTACTTAATGCTTCGCCTGTAACTTAATAACGGGGGTATCCAAATGTATAACAAAACTGATTTCTGACGGCGACAACAGAAATAAAAAGGCAGACACGATTACAGCAACAACGAATTAAGATGATCGCTAATATTTACATCTTTCTGTTGAAAACTATTTCACAAATTTTATTTATTCGGGGAAAAAGTTTCATAAGCCGGCCACAGTGGCCGCGCGGTCTCAGGCGTGGGCCTTGTGCGCTTGGACACTGCGGACAGTGGGTTCGAATCCTACTCAAGGCACGGATGTTTGACCGCGTGTTGTGCCAGAGGCCTTTCGACGGGTTGATCACTCGTCGAAGGAGTACTGCGAAAAGTCTAAATAGATTAAATAACCTCCAAAAGAGGCGACGAAGACCCACACTGAGTTGTAGAGCCACAAATGATGAATGTTTCACAAAATGATGTAGAACTCTAGAAGAAGCATTGTAGCTTGTTTTAAATCATCCTGGAATGAGTAAAATAACGCAATACCTCGACCAGAACAGGTAATCTACATTCCACAGAGCAGGAGAAAATCCCTGCTAGGAATTCGATATACGCGCATGCGCAAGATTTCGCGGTGAGTGACGGCCCATCCTAAAAGCATTCGTTCCACAACCACTGAACGAACAACAGACGACAGGCTTTCGTGTGTTCTAATGGGTACAGCTTTAAGATTACCTCACAGTGGCACAGCGATTTAATCTAGAATATTATCGCAACACCCGCAGAACACATTAGAGGTTCGCTCACTACACGCTACTCGTAACTGCTTGATGTTTTCAGTCTGTGTAGTGGCGTAAAACTGTGACGTGTCACACTTCCCACCAATAGCAGCCCTCTAGTCCACCAGGCAGTAAACATTCCCCCCACAGGGCTTTTCTCCTGGTCTGTGGACAGTACTACTGATGTTCGAATCGCGAATTTTCCGAATGCTAATCAATTGGGTTAATTCTGAATTAAAACGATACATCGCACAAACCTACCGAGTACTTGTTTAAGACAATTCACCCCAAAATGGTTACTGAAAGGATGAACGAGCATCCACTTCCGCTATCAACGTGTTAACTTTGCCGTATTGTTTTTACTATTGATAATACAAAGAGTGTGGCGTCGTAAAGTCTCGTCACAGACAAAAGAACTTCAAAGCCTGAGAGTGAAAACATCATTTGCAAGTACTTATTCCTCCTTACATTTCCCTGTATATTGCCATCTAACACAGCTGATAGCCCGAGAAGACTTTATTAATGACAAGAGTTTTCATATGGTCCCGTCGTGTCACATCTCATGCATTTACATCTAATACCGAGATAGGAAATCTCTCGTGTGACAAAGAATATAACCCCTACAGAATTTTGATCGCCCAGAACACTGTCACAAGCCTCAGTAAGTTACGCACGCTATTATGAACCATGAATTAGGTCGAAACACTTCTCACTGACTTTCGACATACAGTCCTAACGCAGGTGTCAAAGCGACTAAAACTGTCAAATAATTACTCTTCAGAACCTGGTTGTAAACACAACGCGAGAAAACAACCACAGTAATTACGAGGTGCGATCGGAAAGTTTCAAGACTGCGCGTATAAAAAAAAACCGTACACTTATCTCAGGTATTAAATTCATCCATCATCCTCGAAGTAGTTCCCCTGGGAGTGAACACAACGATCCCAGCGCCGCTGCCAAGCCTGGAAGCATCCCTGGAAATCTTTCTTTGTCAGCCTGTCAAGCACCATCTGCGATTCTGCCTGAATCTCTTCTATCGTCTCAAATCTCCTTCCCTTTAGCTGAATTTTCATCTTTGGGAAGAGGAAGAAGTCACACGGAGCTTAGAAAGGAAGTTGGGGTCGGTTCTTGCAAGATCTTTGAGCTCCTGACAAACGAGAAGTCGATTCTGCTTCTGGTCCTCAGACAGGAGCCTTGGCGTCGCATGTGGAGTTCTTCCTTTATAATCAGCTGACAGGTCCCATACGTATCTCTGATGACTGACGCAGAAGCACCTCTGAAACGTCGGTAAACTTCTACCAGACTACACGGAGTAACAAACCATCCTTACCCGCCACGAGATCCTCAAGTCTCACAATCCCGAAAAACTGAATTTAGGTGACATCTTTGCAAATGCGTTCTTGGGGTAATTCGTTCAGCGGGTAGGCCTACCTGACAGCAAGCAGTGGTCAGTTAATAACGCTTAAAGTAAACGTTCTTAGAAGTGTTGATAACAAGCATCCTTCCTTCATCGCAGACTTTCAATTAGCGAAAGAAAAGATGGCCAACGAGACCTTCAGTTTTAAAGCCAAGGATGTAAACACATGATCATTTGTACGCCATTTAAAACGTGGGACTCGTGGCAATCTTTCAAAATGTTATTTGTCTCGAAACAGGCCCATAACCTTGAACTCGCTTCTTAAAGAACACAAGCGAGGATTTTTAACCCACTGAAAACCACAGCATGTTCAACATTCGAAAGAACTTTAAAGTTAACTGAACCACGACAAAACTTTTAAAAGCCCGATTTCCAATCACGTAAAAAAAAGAGCTCGAAAGCCATAGCAACTTAAATAAAATCTGAGACGAAATTAGTAGCTTTCAAACACGTTTTCTCCCTATGGCCCGCAGTTCAATGCTACGTATAAGCCAACTTGCCAATCAACACCATTAAGGAATAAGACAGGTCTAAGAAACTATTATGTTTATCACAGCCTCGGAGCAGACATGCAGCTGGACTCAAGATTAAAGGAGATAGTAATTTAATCGAGGTTGAGATCAAGTCTTTCTTTCCGTAGGGATTTTACTGTTCACGTTCACGTGCTACCTTGCCCAATTGCGTTTACAATACGACAACCTAAGCTCTGTCACTTTTCGAAGTACTCTCCCGCCTTCAAAACACATTCGGGCTGAAGTGTCAAAAAATCATTCCCGGACAGCATTTTTTTTTCGATTCGTTGTCCTAGCGGTTAGAACGCTGGCCTTGTAATCCTGGGGTCTCGGGTTCGATTCCCGGCGGTGCCCGAATTTATAACTTGTGTTGGGCAAGGCCGTGGTCTAGGCAACACGGAGTTTTCCTCCGTGGCATCCCAACAATTACTCCATTCACACACAGAAGAAGGCAATGGCAAACCACTTCTGGATCATCTGCCAAGAACGTATATGAACAGGTCCCAGTCCGAGAAAAGGATGGAAGGATCCTGTTCATATGGACCCGTCGTCAGACAGAACACTAATTAAATTAAATTAAAATTAAAAATCTTAATCTATTGCCTCCTAAATTATCTTTCATCGGGGCAAACAGCTGATGTCACAGGATAACGAATCGATTCAGTGCAAGTCTATTCACAGCAGATAAACATAAGCAAAGAAGCTATTCCAGGCAGAAAAACACCCCAGAACAAAATAAATTCTCTTTTCTTCCTTTCAGCGACGTTATAGATCAGTGGTATTCAACCTGGGGTACGCGTACCCCCGGGGATACGCGAAGACATCATAAGGGGTACGTGAAATTTTAAAACAAATATTATTTTATGAATATACTGAATAATCAGTAATGTAATTTAATTTAATTTATTTTAGATGTAGATTATATACTACGTATAACTTGAATTATACACCAACTCTGGGGGTACAAAGTTTAAGAGAAATTATATCTGGGGGCACGCGAACAAAAAAAGGTTGAATACCACTGTTATAGATGATCGCGGTGGCGTTATCCCATCGTCTCATCATGGCAAGTTCCAATTCCGTTCATGTGCCTGCAGAAATCGCTGATTCCGAACTTCGGGAATTTGAACTCACATCGCTGAAAACGATTTGAGGCACCCGTCATTGGCTGACTGCTCAATCCCAGATTATTACAGAATATGTCAAAGCTACTAACAGGTTTTGATGCTAATTCAGACACCTTTATTCTTCAATTACCCCATCTAAGCTCAAAAACCCGAGCGACTGCAATGTTTGCCTTGCTTCATTAGCTTCGCTCTCCACGAGTTGAAGACATTTCTTGCATAATACGCAAAAACTCGGATACTAAAGACCTTAAGAACGTAACAGGCAAGGTTTCAAATCGATTAAATTACAGGCCCTAATCCCACCTTCATTAGAAACTAAAGTGTTCCTCTGAAGTAGTAGATTTTCATTAGGAATCAGGCAAATTTTAATAAAACCTAAATTAAAACATTAATGTACAAATCCCATTAACGAACTGCGCTAAATACGCAAATAAAACAGTCCAGATCAAAATTTAAACAAACCTTCTTGTTCAACGGCTTTTTTTTGAAGAACAAAAACCCATAACAAATTTGCTTTAAACTCGAAAAGCAGTGAAACTAGTCGAAGTTTCAAAGTTTGAGTCAATTTTCACCGACGGTGTCCGATATTTGACAACGTTCCATTTATCAATTTCACAACACTCGTGAGCGAAAGTTGATAAATTGCCTACTGATTACAACCTGAAGGAGACACCTATTAACTTATTATTATTATTATTATTTAGTGTTCTGTCTGACGACAGGTCCATATGAACAGGATCCTTCCATCCTTTTCTCGGACTGGGACCTGTTCATATACGTTCTTGGCAGATGATCCAGAAGTGGTTTGCCATTGCCTTCTTCTGTGTGTGAATGGAGTAATTGTTGGGATGCCACGGAGGAAAACTCCGTGTTGCCTAGACCACGGCCTTGCCCAACACAAGTTATAAATTCGGGCACCGCCGGGAATCGAACCCGAGACCCCCAGGATTACAAGGCCAGCGTTCTAACCGCTAGACCACCGTGGCACAACGCTATATTAATACTTATACAAACAATTTTGGTCTAGTTAACATAAGGCAAAATATTCAAAACTGTAAACAAGACGGTAATGGCACAATGCCGAACACGTCTATAACTGAAAACTTAATTTTGTGGCGTTCATAGAGCATAATATTAAAAATAGTTGCAATAATATAATGACAATCTCTTTAGCCGAACTCGGAAATCGACTAAGCACCTTTTTTCACAGTAGAAGGTTGGTATTTCTAAAAATAAACAGCTCTTGAGAGATCGTTATACGAAATTTCACTGCAAAATTTAAACATTATTAAATATTCAATTTTCTATCACAGAAAATTCTGAAATAAGATGTTTATTTTAAATACTAATTCATTAAAATAATTATTATTATTATAATTATTATTATTGCTGTTAGCATCACTACCGTTTTCACAACAGCCCCCCAGCCAAAATCGGTCCCTATGTTAAGCCAGGCACATCCAGTCTACTCTCCAACCCAATCTGCCTAAAATACACTTTAATATCATCCTACATCTACAACTCGGACTTCTGAGTGGTCTCTTCAGGATTCCCAGCCAAAATTTTGTAGAGATATTAGCTCATGTTGAGAATCTTCTCTGCGTTTACTTACAGATCAGTTTCCTTACCAGCACCTGACAGATCTTCTGTTCTTGTGATTTTTAAGTTTCAATCAACACATTAACATCAGCGTCGATGTTTACCAACGTTTCAGAGGTCATACTGCCTCCGTCATCATGGAGATAAATGAAAATGTGAATTCATCGCCCTGATGACGGAGGCAGTATGACCTCTGAAACGGTGGTTAACATCGACCAGACTACACAGCGCAATAACCCAGAAGACAGAAATCTTCATACTCTGATGATGGAGGCAGTATGACCTCTGAAACGTTGGTAAACATCGACCAGACTACACAGCGCAACAACCCAGAAGACAGAAATCTTCATACTCTGATGACGGAGGCAGTATGACCTCTGAAACGTTGGTAAACATCGACCAGACCACACAGCGCAACAACCCAGAAGACAGAAATCTTCATACTCTGATGACGGAGGCAGTATGACCTCTGAAACGTTGGTTAACATCGACCAGACTACACAGCGCAACAACCCAGAAGACAGAAATCTTCATACTCTGATGACGGAGGCAGTATGACCTCTGAAACGTTGGTTAACATCGACCAGACTACACAGCGCAACAACCCAGAAGACAGAAATCTTCATACTCTGATGACGGAGGCAGTATGCCCTCTGAAACGTTGGTTAACATCGACCAGACTACACAGCGCATGAACCCAGAAGACAGAAATCTTCATACTCTGATGACGGAGGCAGTATGACCTCTGAAACGTTGGTAAACATCGACCAGACTACACAGCGCAACAACCCAGAAGACAGAAATCTTCATACTCTGATGACGGAGGCAGTATGACCTCTGAAACGTTGGTAAACATCGACCAGACTACACAGCGCAACAACCCAGAAGACAGAAATCTTCATACTCTGATGACGGAGGCAGTATGACCTCTGAAACGTTGGTTAACATCGACCAGACTACACAGCGCAACAACCCAGAAGACAGAAATCTTCATACTCTGATGACGGAGGCAGTATGACCTCTGAAACGTTGGTTAACATCGACCAGACTACACAGCGCAACAACCCAGAAGACAGAAATCTTCATACTCTGATGACGGAGGCAGTATGCCCTCTGAAACGTTGGTTAACATCGACCAGACTACACAGCGCATGAACCCAGAAGACAGAAATCTTCATACTCTGATGACGGAGGCAGTATGACCTCTGAAACGTTGGTAAACATCGACCAGACTACACAGCGCAACAACCCAGAAGACAGAAATCTTCATACTCTGATGACGGAGGCAGTATGACCTCTGAAACGTTGGTAAACATCGACCAGACTACACAGCGCAACAACCCAGAAGACAGAAATCTTCATACTCTGATGACGGAGGCAGTATGCCCTCTGAAACGTTGGTTAACATCGACCAGACTACACAGCGCATGAACCCAGAAGACAGAAATCTTCATACTCTGATGACGGAGGCAGTATGACCTCTGAAACGTTGGTAAACATCGACCAGACTACACAGCGCAACAACCCAGAAGACAGAAATCTTCATACTCTGATGACGGAGGCAGTATGACCTCTGAAACGTTGGTAAACATCGACCAGACTACACAGCGCAACAACCCAGAAGACAAATCTTCATACTCTGATGACGGAGGCAGTATGACCTCTGAAACGTTGGTTAACATCGACCAGACTACACAGCGCATGAACCCAGAAGACAGAAATCTTCATACTCTGATGACGGAGGCAGTATGACCTCTGAAACGTTGGTAAACATCGACCAGACGACACAGCGCAACAACCCAGAAGACAGAAATCTTCATACTCTGATGATGGAGGCAGTATGACCTCTGAAACGTTGGTAAACATCGACCAGACTACACAGCGCAACAACCCAGAAGACAGAAATCTTCATACTCTGATGACGGAGGCAGTATGACCTCTGAAACGTTGGTAAACATCGACCAGACCACACAGCGCAACAACCCAGAAGACAGAAATCTTCATACTCTGATGACGGAGGCAGTATGACCTCTGAAACGTTGGTTAACATCGACCAGACTACACAGCGCAACAACCCAGAAGACAGAAATCTTCATACTCTGATGACGGAGGCAGTATGACCTCTGAAACGTTGGTTAACATCGACCAGACTACACAGCGCAACAACCCAGAAGACAGAAATCTTCATACTCTGATGACGGAGGCAGTATGCCCTCTGAAACGTTGGTTAACATCGACCAGACTACACAGCGCATGAACCCAGAAGACAGAAATCTTCATACTCTGATGACGGAGGCAGTATGACCTCTGAAACGTTGGTAAACATCGACCAGACTACACAGCGCAACAACCCAGAAGACAGAAATCTTCATACTCTGATGACGGAGGCAGTATGACCTCTGAAACGTTGGTAAACATCGACCAGACTACACAGCGCAACAACCCAGAAGACAGAAATCTTCATACTCTGATGACGGAGGCAGTATGACCTCTGAAACGTTGGTTAACATCGACCAGACTACACAGCGCAACAACCCAGAAGACAGAAATCTTCATACTCTGATGACGGAGGCAGTATGACCTCTGAAACGTTGGTTAACATCGACCAGACTACACAGCGCAACAACCCAGAAGACAGAAATCTTCATACTCTGATGACGGAGGCAGTATGCCCTCTGAAACGTTGGTTAACATCGACCAGACTACACAGCGCATGAACCCAGAAGACAGAAATCTTCATACTCTGATGACGGAGGCAGTATGACCTCTGAAACGTTGGTAAACATCGACCAGACTACACAGCGCAACAACCCAGAAGACAGAAATCTTCATACTCTGATGACGGAGGCAGTATGACCTCTGAAACGTTGGTAAACATCGACCAGACTACACAGCGCAACAACCCAGAAGACAGAAATCTTCATACTCTGATGACGGAGGCAGTATGCCCTCTGAAACGTTGGTTAACATCGACCAGACTACACAGCGCATGAACCCAGAAGACAGAAATCTTCATACTCTGATGACGGAGGCAGTATGACCTCTGAAACGTTGGTAAACATCGACCAGACTACACAGCGCAACAACCCAGAAGACAGAAATCTTCATACTCTGATGACGGAGGCAGTATGACCTCTGAAACGTTGGTAAACATCGACCAGACTACACAGCGCAACAACCCAGAAGACAAATCTTCATACTCTGATGACGGAGGCAGTATGACCTCTGAAACGTTGGTTAACATCGACCAGACTACACAGCGCATGAACCCAGAAGACAGAAATCTTCATACTCTGATGACGGAGGCAGTATGACCTCTGAAACGTTGGTTAACATCGACCAGACTACACAGCGCAACAACCCAGAAGACAGAAATCTTCATACTCTGATGACGGAGGCAGTATGACCTCTGAAACGTTGGTTAACATCGACCAGACTACACAGCGCATGAACCCAGAAGACAGAAATCTTCATACTCTGATGACGGAGGCAGTATGACCTCTGAAACGTTGGTTAACATCGACCAGACTACACAGCGCAACAACCCAGAAGACAGAAATCTTCATACTCTGATGACGGAGGCAGTATGCCCTCTGAAACGTTGGTTAACATCGACCAGACTACACAGCGCAAGAACCCAGAAGACAGAAATCTTCATACTCACCGCTGTGAAAACCTCAAATCTTACAATCCCAACTCTGTATTCTTGAATCTTCCTGACAGAATTTTCTACAGGAATATCGAAAAACAATGGTGATAAAGTATCTCCTACTTTAAAATCATTCTAAAAAGAAATGCATTAGACAAAAGCCCACCTGTATGAATATTCAATATTTGCTCGAACACATTTTAATTACCCATACTACGAGTAGTTTCATGGGTAAACCGAATTCAGTGGGAATGTTGAACAATATTTTCATAACTTAATCTGAAGACTATAAATAAACAGCCAATGTACTGTCCCACTCCGGTACCTAAGTAACCAATGAGAATATCTGGCCAGTAGTTAATCGATTACGTGGAAATCTACACTGATGATACCCAATAATTTCGACTTCGTATGGAGCTAACCTTGACGGAAGAATGTTAGATACAATCTTGTACACGTAGCTGATAACGGTAATAATCTTCGATGATTACAACAGTCAGTTTTATCGTCATCCGTATGAACAGATGCTATAAAAAAAAAAGTCCTTCCGCTGACGTGACAATTCCATCTAATTCCAAACAGAATAAAAACGTTTGTGGATCTCAGAACGTAAAGCATTACCTCCCGACTGATTCAATTCTGCCGGAGTTCGATCGATACCTTTCTCCTTTTCAAACAGCAATCTCGAACTCGTAAGACCATTCTCATCTACTAAATTAATCCTCGATTTATAACCAGGCTTGAACTCATTTACGTCTCTGTGCAGTCTGTGGCGTATTCTTCTTACAGTTTATTTCAAGCTCACTAATTATTGCTTTCAAGTATTCTCCTTCAATGTTCCTGAAAGTTATTCTAGCTTTAAGTCTTACGTCCATTAACATGACTTGGATACTGAAATCACCGCAATTTAGCCTTCCTTTACCATAATAATATTTAACGATCTTCGTCAACAGCGGATTATGCTGATTTAACTCGTAATAACCTATACTCGCGCTATTGGAATGCTTACATTCCCTATAACTTCCTGAGATAAATTCCTGTATTTTAAACTTTAATGTTTCTCGTTTACTTGCCAACATCCTTTCCCCAGATTCGAAACCGCCAAATAGTTGCCAAGATCACCTCCAGCGCCTCCAAAAAATCAGACATCAAATCGTCGTCTTCAGCATATCAAGACGTGGTCAATCTGTGACTTTCCATCAGAATAATTCCAAGTGCAATTATGAACAACGGGAACATTGTGAAATATTCTGATTACTAGCTTCAACCTATATATTTTTTCACGACAAACAGGCATGAATAGTTCGTTGTTTCGATCTAAAGCAATGGTATTCAACCTGGGGTATGCGTACCCCCGGGGGTACGCGAAGACATCTTAGGGGGTACGTGAAATTTTTAAAAAAATATATATTATTTTAAGATAAACACTGAATAATCAGTAATGTAATTTATTTAATTTATTTTAGATGTAGATTATATACTATGTATAACTTGAATTATACACCAACAACTTTGGGGGTACAAAGTTGAAGAGAAATTATATCTGGGGGTACGCGAAGACATCTTAGGGGGTACGTGAAATTTAAAAAAAAGTATATTATTTTATGATAAACACTGAATTATCAGTAATGTAATTTATTTCATTTATTTTATATGTAGATTATATACTACGTATAACTTGAATTATACACCAACAACTTTGGGGGTACAAAGTTAAAGAGAAATTATATCTGGGGGTACGCGAACAAAAAAGGTTGAATACCACTGCTCTAAAGTATGCCCGAGCGTGTCCCTTATACTGTCTCGCCCGCACCACAGATGTGCCAAAGAAGTTGCCCAACAAACACGGCGATCTCTTCAACCAGTAAGCAATCCTCACTTGACCGACGTACGATAAACGCGATATGGATATTCAAATAATCAGATTTTTTTCTAGTCTTGTCATAAAACTTGTAAATGACAACGGGCTTCATGCGTTATCTTCAGTTTTGTGGAATTTTACACAACGTCAATTGTCTTGAATTTATTCCAATAAATCGCCTCATTTCATACACCAATTCTGAATGCTATCAGGTAAAAGTTATTAAAAGCTTCCGATAAGAAGTGGCTCGGCATTACTTAAAAGGCGGGATTTTGTTAACAGGTACTTAATTCGCAGTTCCTTAGAAGTACGAGTTTCTTGATAACTTACAAAGCTGGAAACTGAATAAGGAAGACATTGCACCACGGAGATAATACAGAGTCCTTAAACTAACTTACACATTCTGTCGATCACAATCTACCATCAAGAGCTCAACCACCAAACGTGTACCCAGACATGGTTATGACTGAGAGATAATTAGGAGAAAAAGACCTTGCCACGCGACCTTAATGGCATCAGTAACAGCTACCTTTACCACGATATTGAAACTAGTTTAGTTCATTATATAACAACTATATTCTTGCATTCGCCAACAATTATCACCATACAACGGTGGAACATCAGTGATTTTCACACATGTTACGAACAAGTACCACCAACTACGCGCTATCAACATCAGGAATAAGGCAAGACCAATTTGCTTCCGAGATATTATTAATTCGTGTAATTAGCGTCATACGAAATTGTGTACTACGGTACATTTTCAAATCGAGGATGATATAAAAAATTTACAGGAAGTACCAAAGACACATATCTAACGATGAATGACTTTTCATGAACAAGAGGTTTCTGTAGACTATTATTATTATTATTATTATTATTTAGTGTTCTGTCTGACGACAGGTCCATATGAGCAGGATCCTTCCATCCTTTTCTCGGACTGGGACCTGTTCATATACGTTCTTGGCAGATGATCCAGAAGTGGTTTGCCATTGCCTTCTTCTGTGTGTGAATGGAGTAATTGTTGGGATGCCACGGAGGAAAACTCCGTGTTGCCTAGACCACGGCCTTGCCCAACACAAGTTATAAATTCGAACCCGAGACCCCAGGATTACAAGGCCAGCGTTCTAACCGCTAGACCACCTCATCTTATTATTATTTAGTGTTCTGTCTGACGACAGGTCCATATGAACAGGATCCTTCCATCCTTTTCTCGGACTGCGACCTGTTCATATACGTTCTTGGCAGATGATCCAGAAGTGGTTTGCCATTGCCTTCTTCTGTGTGTGAATGGAGTAATTGTTGGGATGCCACGGAGGAAAACTCCGTGTTGCCTAGACCACGGCCTTGCCCAACACAAGTTATAAATTCGGGCACCGCCGGGAATCGAACCCGAGACCCCAGGATTACAAGGCCAGCGTTCTATAAAAAATCTGTATCGGGTTGTAGAAACGGATTGAAATAATAAAACCCTACAATACGAAATATAAAAACGAGATTAAATCTCTCCTTACACCTGAGCAAGAATACGAAATCTCAGCCAGAAGTTCCGGTATTCCAAACAGACAAATGTCGAATTTATGAAAAACCACGACACTAATTATGAATTAATAACCTGTGTATAGACAAAGTTATGGAGTGAATAAATGACGGATCTTATGTTATCTAATAATCAAACTGAGTAAAATCAATTCGTTTAATTACCACAAATCCGGCAGTATGAATACAGATACGACATCAACATGATACCTGGCGCTCAGTAAACCGATTCAACGCGTTTTTATTTCGATCTACTCCCAGCAAGGAATTATGAACAACTGAAAAACTCCACGATTTAAATTTACAAAACGTCAAGTCTTAACTCATTAGAACTATCATTATTTGGGTTAAAACAAAGAAACGTTTTAGAAAAAATTTCACAACGACACAAAAACCTTGTTAGTCTGTATAAACAAGCATCATTTGCTCAAAAATTAGCAGAGGGCCTTCTTAATAAATTCTGAGCCTAAAAGTATATTTCCACATCATATTAAAAGCACGACCTGACTTTAAAAATACCTCGTTAAATGTTCACCATTCATACAAATTCTTCCCAAGGCCTGTGGTGCGCGTACGAACCTACCAAAATGTCCGACAACTCAACAGACTAGACCCTCCCACAAACTAAATAAAACCATAAGGAACTCATTCCATTACA
This sequence comes from Zootermopsis nevadensis, assembly GCF_977971745.1. NCBI lineage: Eukaryota > Metazoa > Arthropoda > Insecta > Blattodea > Termopsidae > Zootermopsis > Zootermopsis nevadensis. The sequence continues at coordinate 1,642,995 of NW_028259145.1, forward strand.
GTCAGCTCCCACGACATTCGCAGGACTATATCGCTCCTTGGAGACCGTCTTCAAGGTGAGAAATAAAGTATTCCCAACACCAAAGCTAGAACCAAAGATGGACGAGGTTTGTAAGCACCACCGAAGTGTCAAATGGTTCAGACAGTTAAGATTTCTGCCTTCTTTTATCAACGTAGGATGAGGGTCACAGGTGAGACACGATACGAATGTATGTCCGGCAAAATCACTTGGGAGCCATCGTGTTACCACGGAGCAGATGTTCTAGAAGGTACAAATATAAAAATAAAATATGGTTTAATTACACCTTCCACGTAGTATTCTCGCTTTTTATGCGTTATATGAATAAAGTGTTTTGGGGCTGGTCATATTAGTCCGCATGATTCATCTAGACCAGTGGTATTCAACCTTTTTTTGTTCGCGTACCCCCAGATATAATTTCTCTTCAACTTTTTACCCCCAAAGTTGTTGGTGTATAATTCGAGTTATACATAGTATATAATCTACATATAAAATAAATTAAATAAATTACTTTACTGATTATTCAGTGTTTATCATAAAATAATATTTTTTAATTTCACGTACCCCCTAAGATGTGTTCGCGTACCCCAGGTTGAATACCACTGATCTAGACAGCCGCTGGACGAATTAGGATTAAATTTGGTATCGACGTTACGCCACAGGGAAGTACCCTCAAATCGTACTTTACAACTGCCAGGGCCATACAATGATGCATAGTAAAAGATGTTCAGAAAACACAAAACTTTGGTATATTAACTCCTGCTATAATATCAAATGACATGGCGACTATATGAACGAAAAATTCAAAAGACCAGCATTTAAAGCCGTGACCCTTTGCATGCGAGTCCAGTAAGCTACCACAAAGTGACCTAACCGTATTGATTTACCACAAGACTTTGTACAGATGGAAACTAAAGTTGTTTAAGTTAACAGTTGTAATTTTTCAAAATAATTCAGAATTTGCGAAAGAACGCCTATGCGCACTGTACGATTTCACCCTTCCAGTCTTAACAATCCAGGCGGCTATTACAAACTTTCTTCGTGCCATAAACCAATTCACTAAATACATTTTGTTACATGTTAGGTGTCTCGTGATGACTCTCAGCTTTTGAAGGTCGCGTAACGAAAATAGCAAAGATTCATTTATAACGTAACTGTTTACGAAGCAAGTAGCCCAACTATGATTTTAAGCGGAGTTCTTATTTGCCTCGAGACATACAGTAAGAAACACGCTTAAGCCATAAGCAATGTGGGACGTTCACATGAATCTCAACACCGTGAAACAAAGTTCCGGGCATTTCAACAGTCCCACTGCAACAGTAACTCCTCTCGCGTATTAAAATATGGCGAGGACAAAGATGGCTCTTCTGAGATGGTGCCCCGTGAAATCAGAACTTTTGCCGAATTTTCAGAGGTGCGAGTTCCTCGCCCTGAAGATGGAGGATATCGGTTAAATTCTACCAGACACACATCCGATAAGACAAGCATCTTAATCTTGTGGCGTTCTGCTACATTATTCAATCTATGCTTCACGGCAGATGAGGTAATTATTTAAAACACACGTAGAAAAACTTTCAACAAGTCATGAAATTATAAAAAATCTAAAATCGATACGACATGCGCTGTATATCTTAATTAACAACGGCCCGAACATGGGGTCTCCTGTTCCGACATTTTCGTAATTTTCCTCAGTCCTTCGGGTTAATTGTCGGGATAGTTAACTACTTTAAATTAATCTACAACCTCGTCCTATCCAGTTCATTAATCATCGTCACCCGACCATACGTAATATTAGCAACTGAAAACACTGTTTAATAAACAAAAAATTAATAAATAATAATTATGAGATGGTAAAGTTGCGTCATATTGTGATATAATAAATATATATTATTTAAATCTTGTCCGTCTAATCACAATAAATTCTTATTAAATATTAAAATATTACAATAATTAACATTTAAAATATTTAAAATATTAAATGACGTTCTTTATCGAAATAATGTAAATCGAATATTTCGATAAAGAACATCATTTAATATTTTAAATGTTAATTATTGTAATATTTTAATATTTAATAAGAATTTATTGTGATTAGACGGACAAGATTTAAATAATATATAAATAATAATTACTCTATACACTTGTATTCTGCGATATTCGTGAACACATTTTAATTTTCAAAAAAAAAAAATCGAAAAAATTTGTATTTTATCAGTCAGTTCATGCAATGTAAGATTGTGGTCACCGTTCAAATCAATTTTAAAACCACGTTTAGTTGTGAAATGAGAATCTTCTGGAAACAATACTACACTTGCGTTATTTACAACAGAGTACGGCAGGTCCAGATCGATATGTATTTTGTTTATAATAAGCTTTATTTACCAATGTCGGGCCACTTCGTCACAAAACCAGACCAAACTGGATGACAGCTGCCAATTCCTAACTCCGAGTGCCAACTTTTATACAACGTTTTACATAACTGTAATTTAAATGGTAAACATTTTTTCCTCATATGGTGCAACGAGGCACTGAAGACGCCATGTCGAAACATGTTCACGTAATAGAACAATTTGTATATCAAATCTAAAAGTTCTTGAATATGGTGATGAGTCATTTGAATAAAAATTCACGTTTTATATTTTATCTACTAGACGATGGATAATATCCAAGAAAAATTTTATTCAAATGATTCAGAACAATTTGTGTTAAACTGTGGATGAAAAATAAATATATTTGCTAAAAGTTTAATAACACGCCACTGAAATACAGACGATAAACAAGAGAAATGAAAATCAGTTCCCGTCCGCAATCTAATAAATGTCTGAACCACGGTTACAACATTTATACACCATAACGAAAGTACCAAGAAAATGACGTGATTATTACAAGTTTGGCATAACGAGATGAAAGTAAGAGTCACCTCCTCTTGATCACACACATTTCCTCTTTATGTATCACTTACAGGCCCTGATATTCATATATTACAAAAAAAAATATATATATCTATACAATAATTTATTTACCGTCTATACACAAACTTAAAAATGTTGTTAAAATTACTTAAAATTTATAACATTTTTCATTAGATACTAGATCTTCTTACATTTTATATTGACGACATGTTTCGATGTGTATTACACCATCATCAGGTCTATCAATATGTCAATATCCAAAATCATGATTTGAAAATTAATTTTACAGATATAAAACATCCAAGCACAACATTTAAAGGAAGAGACTTAAAAATCAAACAAATCAATATAAGCAAAGCAAGATGTGCAACAGTTTTTAAAATTGATAGACCTGATGATGGTGTAATACACATCGAAACATGTCGTCAATATAAAATGTAACAATATCTAGTATCTAATGAAAAAATGTTATAAATTTTAAGTAATTTTAACAACATTTTTAAGTTTGTGTATAGACGGTAAATAAATTATTGTATTAATAAACACAAACATGACGCAATTAAGATATAAATTATATATATCTATGCTGACAAAGCACAGAATCACAAACGCCTTTGCTGACATATCTACAAAGCAGTTTCTCTAACAGGCATGCATATTTCTCCTTGTTTCGTTAAATGTATACAACAAGAAGTTTCAAATAGGAACTGTAAATCTTCATGATATAAATGTTACCGACAAACTATGAAATCCGGAGGCAAAGTATGAAATTCAGGCATTCTATGGAATGCCCAGGCATTTTATAAAATGCCTAGAACTTTTAGACAAAGTATGAAATTCAGGCATTCTATGGAATGCCCAGGCATTTTATAAAATGCCTAGAACTTTTAGACAAAGTATAAAATTCAAGCATTCTATGGAATGCCCAGGCATTTTATAAAATGCCTAGAACTTTTAGGCAAAGTATGAAATTCAGGCATTCTATGGAATTCCCAAGCATTTTATAAAATGCCTTGAACTTTTAGGCAAAGTATGAAATTCAGGCATTCTATGGAATGCCCAGGCATTTTATAAAATGCCTTGAACTTTTAGGCAAAGTATGAAATTCAGGCATTCTATGGAATGCCCAGGCATTTTATAAAATGCCTTGAACTTTTAGGCAAAGTATGAAATTCAGGCATTCTATGGAATGCCCAGGCATTTTATAAAATGCCTAGAACTTTTAGACAAAGTATGAAATTCAGGCATTCTATGGAATGCCCAGGCATTTTATAAAATGCCTAGAACTTTTAGACAAAGTATGAAATTCAGGCATTCTATGGAATGCCCAGGCATTTTATAAAATTCCTTGAACTTTTAGGCAAAGTATGAAACTACCAGTTTATTTTATAATTTGCCTAGGTATTCTATAGAATACATAGGAATTTTATAAAATGCCTCTGATTTTTTAGGCAAATTATACAGGGTGATTCAAAATGTTAGAGCCAATCGAAGGAGCGTATAGAGGGACTCAGAGAGAACGACTTTCGAATAGGAATCCACGTCCTCCGAAGTTATCCTGAGTCAGTCGAGACCATTGAAGGTAGGGACGTCTGATAACATTTGGTTTGTAAGATTGCTAATGTAATCCTTGTACGTTAATAAAAAAAGCAAAATTAAGCTAGTAGGAGAATAGCAAAGTACGATTATTTCAGCGGTATGTTATCAGACTTCCCTACGTTCAGTGGCCTCGACTGACTCAGGATACCAATACGTCAGCACCACATAAGTCAAAGTATGTGCCTTATAGATGCCTTCAAAGTTTTTCAAGAAAATCATCTGTAGTAAATATTTAGTGAGATGGGACCAAAATGTATTTCAGTCCATTAAATATTACAGACCTTAAAATGAACTGATGTGAATTAAAGTCACACACGCTAATACCTGAATAATAGAAGGGTCATCTAATTTAATCAAAATCTGGCAAAGGAACCAAAAGACAAACACAAAAGTTCATTTATGTCCTCGAGCAAAACGGTTCTCAAAATTTATGAACGTAACTATGGAAATAACAACACACAGAAAAGCTGTATTTCAGTCTCATGAACATTTTATAAAGGACAAAATATATATCAGTAAAATGAATTATTGTGAATCAAATGTATAGTAGTAGTAGTAGAATTGCTGTATTTCAAGTTTCAAACAAATCTGTAAACAAAAATAAGTGTCGAAAGATCATCCAGGCCCCAGATGAAGTGACGCTTATAAATGAATAAATCTAAACCAAAATAAACAATTTCTATAAAAAAATGTTACATAGGCTACTACGCCAAATTTGAAAGTGGTTCATGTTCTTTTACCAGTATATGAACAGACAGACATGATAAAATTAGAGGTGGTTTTCAAAATTTACTTTGAAGGGATCTGTACTATGTAACTACCCAGAACGAAGGAGACAAAATTAAAACTCATTACTGACTGATTTGTTAAAAAGTTATGTTACACTGCTGCATCAACTGCCTATTCTCTGGAGCATGAATACAGGTTAATTATGACAGACAAAGTATAACAATTATAACGATGGCCAATAAAAATATAGCGCTTCTATACCAAGACTGTACAGATGCACTCCAATGGAGTAAACATATTTTCCAAATATGTTCTTTGTGACCTGATGTCACTCTACTGCTCACACAATCCACTGCTATAACCCACTCAGTGGTTTCAGAGATGAAACAGACAGATACAGATTTCCCATTATTCATTGGGTGCATGTACTTTGTGCAAATAACACACAAGCGTGGCACGTTAAATATAAAATTTGTCAAGTTAGTGACTCCAGGAGAGGCATAAATAATTTTAAGAAAGGATATCAACCTCAGACCAATTTGGTAAAGGACGATAATGGCAATTTCTTGCAGATCCAATCAAAATTTCAAATAGGTGGAAAAATTTCTTTAACCAGCTCTTAAATGTTTATGGGGCACATGTTAGTATCTCGTCGTCAGCAGAATCATATTAGAGTGGCTAATAAATCCTTTGAAAGGGTTACAAAGTTCAAATATTTGGGAACAACAATAACAAATCAAAATGATACTCGTGAGGAAGTTAGGAGGAGACTAAATTCAGGAAATGCTTGCTACTTCTCAGTTCAAAATATTTTGTCTTCCCGTCTGATTTCTAAGAACCTGAAAATTAAAATATACAAAACAATAATTTTGCCTGTTGTTTTGTATGGGTGCGAAACATGGTCTCTCACTCAGAGGGAGGAACACAGATTGCAGGTGTTTGAGAACAGGGTGTTGAGGAGGATATTTGGGCCTAAGAGGGAAGATGATGGGGCGTGGAGAAAACTGCATAATGACGAGCTTAAAAATCTGTACTCCTCCCCCAATATTGTCAGGGTGATTAAGTAAATAATGAGATGGGCGGGGCATGTGGCACGAATGGAGGTGTGCACCGGGTATTGGTTGGGAAGCCTGAGGGGAAGAGACCGCTGGGGAGACCTAGACGTAGATGGGAGGATAATGTCAGGCGGGATCTATGGGAGATAGGAGTTGAAGGAGACTGGATTTTGTTAACCAAGAACAAAGCCCAGTGGAGAGCTTTGGTTAGTAAGGTGATGAACCTTCAGGTTCTGTAAGCCATCTAGTTGGTTAGTTAGTGACTCCAGGAATTTTATTAACCAAAAGAGTTACCAAATAATACTAAATCAGATAAGAAGAATATGTAAAAAATATTTTGTTAGTAAATTTCCACAGAGCTCCCTCAATGAGATCATAGATGCCCAGAAAATATTCAATTACATCCCACACACAGCCCAACAACAGCAACAGTTGCAGTGGCCTGGTGTTTGATTTCCTCCAGACAGCCCACCTGCCCAGTAGACCTACAGATGATACTCTTCACATCACCCCAAAGGAAGGACTCAAGAAGTCAAATCAGGTGTCCTTGATGGCCAAGGAATTGGACCTACCCATACAATGAAAGGACCAAGAAACCTCATACAGAATGTCTTCATGTCTCACACAAAGAAATATTGAATGCATTCAATATCTTAAGTTCCTGGTCACTACCAGGACCTTACAACCTGTCACTCTCTGTAGACCTCGGCTGTACGTTCATCTGAATTCCTTTGTACGCCACAACAAATATAAATTCAGTGAGCTAGATAAATGCACTGCACTTCCACTTGCTGAATCCCCTTCATAGTGAGGATAACTAATACATGCGTAACACAGAAGTGTTGCACAACTGAGAGTGCACAAAAACACGGTGTGTACGCCAAAATGTAGTATCACTGCTGGTTAATACATTTTCTCATTCACTAGTATGCAGAGTTGATCCTACGATAAAATCTCACTCTCCAAGCTATAAATAAATCTACTTCAACTGAAAATTATTCAATACCATAAACTGATATAATAAATATGCAGTTTTGTTATTTTATTGCACTAAATGTTCATATTCATAGTACGTCATATTCCACATCCTTAGCTTGTTCTATAAAAGATCTAAGGAATACAAATAAATTCTAATTCTAATCCCATGCAGTCAGAAATTGTATCGCTTTCAGTTGTTAAAATGTTACAGACTGCTGCTGATATTGTTGTCAGCATTATGTGAAACACTTTCTATATTAATAAAGATTCTATGTTAAATTTGTCAGATATAACCTCAAAGATTTGCACTTCACCACGTTCAAACTGCTGACTTAAAATAATATTGCATGCGTAAGTCAGAAGAGACCCACATAAAAGTGTGTGGACACCTTAAGATGGATAGGCTCTAAACCTATGAACAATCTTCAAACACGAAAAATTATGATTGCTTCTTTAATTTAATATCACATATTTTGTTCTGAGGCATACACACATTAACTAACTCACTCCACGAAGCAAAGTTTGTGACGAGGAAATAGTTGCTCGGTTATTAAAAAAAAATTATCTACCATTTATGAAACCCAAATTGCCATTATTGTGTTCACAAGATTCCAACATTATAGTCCCCTATGTTAAGCCAGATCAATGAAATCCACACTACCGCATCCTATTTCTTTAAGATCCAGTTTAAAATTAATCTCCCATCTATGCACAGGTTTCTTCCTTTCACATTTTCTACCAAGAACAGGAAACTCTACACACTTGGGTATACAGAAGGCCCCCTTCTCCATTAGTAGTACGGAGTCACATCTCCACTGGAATCTTTTAGCACATTAATGATGCCAATCTTAAATATCGGTGAAAAGTAGTAGCCAAACAACAGTAACCAAGTTTTTGAAAGTACAGAAGCTAACACAGAGACCTGTCATCCCCACATCATCAGGGAAGCCACCAATATAAAACAACACCCACACAAATTCAACCAAGAAGATCGATACAGACTACTTAGCAACGCCTACCTTCACCTTGTTTCTTCCAAGAATTCCACCTAACTGCCTCTACAACTGGGAGCCATGGCAGTACAGTGTCTAACTACAACCTTAATAATTGGGGTTCGATCCCTAGCTGGGTCAAAAGACCGAGCCTCCTACCCAATAGGTACCACATGGTTATCAATTTTTCAAACCAATCACATATATCATCTCCCACTCAATCTCGACTGTCAGATCATATAAGAGCTTCCCAACCCCCAATCCCTGACATTCTCCCTCAAGATGACAATTGCAAAAGTTTGCAGAGACACTGAAAAAACTTCAACAATCAACACAAATTATTCCTGAAAGCCAAGTTATACATTAAACTCCAGCCACAAAATTTTATTCAATGTTTTGTCAATTCCTTCGAAACCCAACACAAACATCACGCAATTTTGTGATATGTACGGCTGCCATGTGTGGGAAAACTAAAACACCTCTTATCACTGTACTGGAAAGTTGTTCCCTAACTATAAGAATATTTATTACATTACAGCACAACCAAGACTTGATGAAAAGTTGCAAATTATGTAAAATATGTTAACTAGCAAACTCTGCAATACTATCTTTACTCACTAACAGCGCAACAATTAATATTAGTTATTACTTTGTTTTATTATACCAACATTCCACCCTGAAAATTGTTCATACTTCATATGACATCCAATTTCAAAATGATAAGTAAATATTACTCAGAAATTAAATGTACATCAAACATAAAGAAGCCTGAGATTAAATATTACAGTCTTTGCCAAAAAACAAAGTTATGGTGTATACAATATACAAAATTTGTAAGCCATGCAATGTGGAAATTTCATATTGTACGATAACATTCACATTACTGCACACTATGAAACTAACTAGCAATAATATGGTAAAATAATGTTCAATAAAAGCAAACATACTTTAATAATGTTTCCAATTCATCACACTATAAGACAAGCTTAACCCCATAGGAGGAAGTACTTCTTGAAAAGCTAATTGTCATTCAGCTAATCAATAAATTCCCAACTTTATGGCACAAGCCCCAGAACTGGGTCTCATCCTCACATCCTTAAACCTGTTTTCCTCAAGACCTATATCAATATTCTCTTCATATTAACGCCAAGGTCTCCAAAGTGGTATCTTTCCTTCAGGATTTCCAACTAAAACACCCTGCTTGATTAGATCACCATAACGAGTCTTAATCTCTGCTAAAGAGTACGAATTATAAAGTTCTCCATCAAGCAATTTTCTAAAGCCAAGGTATGCTTATTCAAAGGGAAAAAAAATACTAATTCAAAATCAATATCATGGAATGTCTTCACACCTGATTTACAATCTACCACGAAATAACCAACAACATATTTAATAACCTAGAAAAAAAAACAAGGTTCATATTTGCAAATATGTGCAATTCATCAGAGTTAAAGGAAATGCAATCACTTTCATAATTACTATTGCACATTTTTCAATGTGTAGTGAAAATACATTAGGACTTTCAGTGACTGACAAATTTTTAATCATGTTCATCATAAAGTGTAGAGAATAACCATGCATCATACTGAAAGAATACACGACACTTACATCACCAAAAAAACACGTGTGACACAGCAGTATAATTAAAAAAAATATATTTTTCTCAATGGTATCAAGACAATATTAACCCAATGTTTCATAAACATTTCTACAATTCACCTATTCTTATCCCAGTATCAAATTAGATATCATGTTTCTGAGCTGATACTACAGTTTTATTTTTCTGAACAATAATTTAGAAACCAATTACCAATTATGAAGCCAACATACTGCAATACCTACAAACTGATGAAGTTCATAAGAAGATACAGAGAAACATGGCAACATTCTGAATAGACATACACATTAATTCCTACTTGGTACCATAGTTTCTTACGAGTAATTCCAGAGGGAAACATGAATACAACAAAAGTTGCATGTATATTGTTTTTAGGTACTGGTATGCATTCTTTTACTTTATTTAATTATAATTTCAGCTACATACTTAGCTGCATAGCTGTTAAGGAACTGACTGAACATTTTCAAGTGCAACAATAAAATGGAGATTCGGTGAAAAATTCGCCCTAGGGCTGAAGGTTGTATATGTCCACTGTAAAAGTTAACCCCAAAACATGACAAAGTTAGGTTAAGTTCCACAGCAGCTGTGAGTAATTTTTGCAAAACATTATGCAGAATCATAGTTATGCAATTTAATAACTTAAACAGTTATTTTCACTTGTCTAAACATATCACCTCTTCTGTTAATATTACTAAACATCACACTGGTTATCCTACCTCATCGCCACTATCCAAGTTTTCTTTCCCACCATTCTTCCCATTTCCAGTCTTGTTTTTTGTTGGCTCCTGCAATCACAGTAAAACCGTTAATCTCAATTATTAATGACTCAATAAAACAGCATTATAATACTTCCCATGTGATCATTTCTACCAAAAAACGAAAAACGTAAGAGGTTACATTAATACTTGAAGCCAAACACGACACGGCGTCAAATGTTACACCCTCATTTTCCCACAACCTATTCCCAGTCTACGCTAGTGTTTATCAAATCATACCAATACAAAAAGTATATTTATGAATTCAAAAATGATCCTAGTAACAAAAATTATTACATACCTTTTCCTTTTTAGGCTTGTTGGGCATTTTTATATGTGTTAGAGCATGAAGACACACCAACACCACTTACAATCTGAAAGTACATCACCATTGGTTGATTTCGATCACGTGGCCATTTCTAAGAGGTCACGAATTTGAGGAGTAATAACTTTTTATAAAAATTGAGCATTCTTGTCTCAGAAACAGCAGTCTTACAGAGGTAAAAAAATTGCTACTGAATCGCAGATTCTCAACCTACATCTGCGTTCATGACACTAAACGCAACTGCTAGTTTCTTTTGTTCCGTGGTATGTCTTAAAAATCTCTTCCAAGTTATTTGTCATTATAGGTCCGCTCCATGTTAAGCCATGTTTTGACATCTCTGGAACGTTTAAAGAATTTTGTGTCTTTGGCCGTTGTCTTGGCAACACTACATAAATAATGTGAAATGGTAAGATAAAATTACATAAATGTGTGTTATAGTATGCTGCTTATAATATAGTAATAAATACATATTGGTGCCATTTTTCCGATAGATTACCGATAAAATGTGAATTATTACATGGAAGTATTTGTTTCTCCTGTTGGCGACACCTACTAGGAAGACATCCACATGTTAACATATTAATTTCAACGTAAAACATTATGGAAAAATGTAGAAAGAATAGACGAAAATTAACATTAGTTACATAAAATGTTTGTTTAATATAGGCCAAGGGCAGGCAGCCGGTGGATTGCGAGCCGCGTGCGAATAACAGTAAAAATTAACAAACTCACTGTCACTCCGCCAACAAGGAAACGTGTGTCGTACAACATACATTACTGTGTATTTAATTCATTTTATTATATTCGTACTTCCTGTAATTATCTGGACTTCAAAGTACATTGCAATCATTTTTGTATGATCTGAAGCTTTCACGGCGACTTATTCTTGTTCTACCAGCCGCGTCATGTGATTTAACGGCGAAAACACCAGTATTTCGAGAACCATCTTCTCAGAGTACCCTGAGGACGAGGCAATCAGCCATGTTAGGTAGTTGCAGAAAAACAGGATGTATATACGGAACTGGGCTCCGCAGATGATGAAGGCCGAGACGGTTTTCGAAACGTCGGTTTTCTAACGACAACTTGATGTGTCTGAGAGCTCGAGAACACTTCATTGAATTTATAATGTAGTTCTCCAAAAGCTTATTTCCTAAGAGTATTACAAAATGTTCTTGTTCTTATTTACAAAGCTGTCGACTACTGGTTTAGGCCATTTGTTTAGCATTCAAGGTCTGAGAGGAACGTAATTTATAGTGGCCTCTTTTGAAAACTTCAGAACTGCACAGCAAGAGTACTAGAAGATCAAGGTCTAATTTGTGGAGTGTACGTAACGTGTTTTTAGACTTGTAAGGTGTTTATGTAACCTTGATTTCATTCTGTTCAATTTCGCTCAGTGAACGTACACAACTACAGAGCCCTCTAAAATTATAAATAATAATGAATCTATTCGATAAATATACTGGTGTACTTTTTCAACAATGTTTTCACAAGTGGCTGTAATGGTAGTCATAATCCGTGTTAGAAGGAAGACATCTCAATTAATCTTTCTGTATGGATGTGCACATATCACAATTGGATAAAATGAACAGGGAAAGAATTGCAGTGCTTCAAAATGTGCAACGTAAAACATTACATAAAGCAACATGTAGTGGTTCCAGTTTTAGAACAAAATAAGTAAAAATATTGAACGTGATTTAATTAGTGTGATCGAAAAATAACAATCACGCCTGTGACTGTATTGTTTACTATTGGAAATCGTCAAACAGCGAATCGACGTGACTCAAAAACACTCTTTTGTATCCCTCCGCGCCTCTAAATTGTCCGCCAAACAGAAAATATTAATATCAACATTAGCAAACAGTGATTAGACAATGCATTAGACATCCAATTTTATCTTTGGAATCACAATCTCATATCGCGTGAATCTATTTGACATCTGGTTAGACCCCTCGCTATTGTCATTAACATTGCGTAATAAATGCCGTTCATTCCCTTCCTCACTGTCCTTGTGAAATACACCTTAATTCGGTTCCATGACCTACGAGACGTGTCACCGATTGTTGTCAGTACATCTACATAAATTTCATCCACGTCAACTTTCGTATTCTAGTTTCCCCTAGGAGACATTTCATCCGTGACTACATTTTAACCTAATTCAGTTCACATGTGTATTGGTTTGCACCAGCTTGATGGAATATATGGGCAAGGGTAAAGACAAGAATATGAGAAAATCCTTTCCCGATAGCTTAAAAGATACCAAAAGATAATGTACGAATTTCATTGGCATATTGGAAATACTTGTTAATTATAGATCCTTTATGTATTGCAGATTACCTGCTAAATAGTATGACCTTGTACTGCTGTTGTACAATACTAAAATTCTAACACACCTACTAATCTAACTTAACCTAATAAAAATTAGAGTGCCACACTAAAGCACAAATTGAACAGACATATGTATATATGAACGAATATTTTAACATACCCACATGAATTTGGAGGTAATTTATTATACTTTCAATTTCATTTACTAGTGTGGGTTTTTATTTAGAAAAATTTTAGGGGTTGCTTCAATAAGGTACTTCATTGCATCTTTTGATCATTCTTTCTTTCGTTAAGAAATATTGTTAGAATTTGAAACAAGTTATAAATATTTTACTACATTATCATTTATCTTTATTGATAATGTAACTTCTGCAGAATATATTTCCTTTATCACAACTTTCCGGACTGCTTTTCTTTATTGCACAGATCTAATACCTGTTCACTGTAATGCATATGTTTAATCTCTTTAATGGCTTGTGTTAATATTCTGCAATATTTCCTGCAGTGAATCTTTGTTACTCGGTTACTAGTTTGAGAATTTAGGTAAATATTTTGTTTATGTTCTGATACTTTTAGTAATCCATTCATTATTTTTAAACTCCATTTTCTCTATTTTAGTGGGGAAACTACCTTTCTTAAGTAGATAATAAGGAGTGTTAAATGATTTGAAGCTTTCACGGCGACGTAACCCAATAAAATCTTCTCGGGCGATGAGCCGTGTCAAATGGTTAAACAATGAAACTGAAGTTTCAGGGACTATCTCTGTCCCCATCATGTCTGATGTCATCAGAATCCCGATGATGGGGACAGAGACGGTCCCTGAAATGTCGGTTTTATTGTTTAACCATCTGACCCAGCTGATCGCCCGAGATTTTACTGTGTGTGTTAAATTTTGAATCTGCATCATGGCTGCTTAATACAGAGTCCCAGTTTTCATTACTTAGATGTAATAAATTGTTTAATAGTTCCTTTATTTATAAGTCTGATTCACTTCCTGTTAATTATAATTGGAGACTGATTGTATATAATTTATAATTAGAAGTTGTGCATCAGATAGCCCATTTATCACTGGTTCAAAAGAAGTATGATCTTTCCTGAAGCTCTCTATAAAAACATTTAGTAATGGAGTAATTGTGAATTATTGTGACTACCATATTTAATATAATGAACAATCCTAACACCCTTAGTATCAAATAATATACATAATTTACATGACAAAGAAAAAGCAATTTATTAACATGACACCAATAATTCAATTGACTACCATTATTCCTGTTATTAAGATTTTCATCTTCTGGGTTGTTGCGCTGTGTAGTCTGGTCGATGTTAACCAACGTTTCAGAGGTCATACTGCCTCCGTCATCAGAGTATGAAGATTTCTGTCTTCTGGGTTGTTGCGCTGTGTAGTCTGGTTGATGTTTACCAACGTTTCATAGGTCATACTGCCTCCATCATCAGAGTATGAAGATTTCTGTCTTCTGGGTTGTTGCGCTGTGTAGTCTGGTCGATGTTAACCAACGTCTCAGAGGTCATACTGCCTCCATCATCAGAGTATGAAGATTTCTGTCTTCTGGGTTGTTGCGCTGTGTAGTCTGGTCGATGTTAACCAACGTTTCAGAGGTCATACTGCCTCCGTCATCAGAGTGTGAAGATTTCTGTCTTCTGGGTTGTTGCGCTGTGTAGTCTGGTCGATGTTTACCGACGTTTCAGAGGTCATACTGCCTCCGTCATCACCTGATGACGGAGGCAGTATGACCTCTGAAACGTTGGTAAACATCGACCAGACTACACAGCGCAACAACCCAAAAGACGGAAATCTTCATACTCACCGCTGTGAGAACCTCAAGTCTTACATTCCTGTTATTGTTGTTATTATTATTATATGTACTTACCATTAAATTAAGTTTACTTTTCCTGGAATACTTATTCTTCAACAGTGGTTACAAATGTTACATTGGTTATTTGAAATATTCGCAAGCAAACACGAATAGGATTACAGATAACGGGTATCATTTCTTTTTATGCTGTATTATCTGTCATAAGGTCATGAGTCACAGATGAAAACAACACAAATGAAGGTTATTCATTTCTAGAGATGCTAAAATAACCAAAAGCAATAATTTTCATAATAAAAAAATACATATTACTTTATATAGAATCTTGAAAGACAGTAATTTTTTTACCTCTGCATTTTCAGTCCAAGGCCACGACAATAAAAGATGCCTTAAAAAGGTGGGAAGAAAGAAACGGAAAAAGCGTAGCAGAAGCTGTTGACATTCGGCTGTGTTTCCAGTGGCCTCCTATTGAAAAAATGGATAATTCTTTAGCAATACTAGCTAAGTGCGAGTAAGTTAGAATGTAATCATGTACTGGAGCATTAAAATACAGTAAAGCTGTCTAAGACAGAATTTAAATTAAACAGAAACCTGAACTAACTCCATGGAGCAGAGCCCATCTTAAGTAGGCTGACACCTGTCAGAACAGTGTAAAGACCAATGTAAAATTACCTACAATAAATGGAAATATTATTTTCTGTCCATGTAATTTTGTTCTGTACTGTACTTCTAGAAGACTAATCAAAAACCTGTACATGCAGCAAAAAGTCAAAGTGAGACTGGACTCAGGAGACACCAACAGCGTTGAGATAGGTAGAGGTGTAAGACAGGGATGCTGCTTACCACCAATTCTTTTTAACCTGTATGGGGAATGGCTTGCCAAGGAAGCTCTGGAGGGAACAGGAGACTTCAAAATTGGAGGAAGAGTGATAAAGACTGTAAAGTATGCAGATGACTTAGTAATATTGGCGAAGGAAGAGGAGGAATTACAGAACATGATGGACAAGTTAGTGGAAACAGGTAGAGAGTATGGAATGGAAATCAACATTGAAAAATCAAAGGTAATGAGGATAGCACCGAGAGCAGAACCATTGAACGTTGTAATTGGAAACCAACAGCTGGAGAATGTGGAGCATTTCAAGTACTTGGGAAGCATAGTCACGACGGACGCCCTATGCACCAAGGAAGTAAAAGCAAGGATAGCCATGGCCAAGGCAGCTTTCGTCAAGAGGAGGATACTTCTCACTAGCAAGTTGGGCTTGGAGATGAAGAAGAAACTAGTGAAGTGTTACGTATGGAGCAGAGACTTGGACACTCAGGAAGAAGGAACAGAAATACGTGGAGAGTTTTGAAATGTGGTGTTGGAGAAGATCAGGTGGACGGATCGAGTGACCAACGAAGAAGTATTGAGGAGAGTCAACGAGCAAAGAAACATTCTGCAGGCGATTACACGAAGGAAAGCTAACTGGCTGGGACATATTATGAGAAGGAATGGATTAATGAGTGATATCATCGAAGGCCAGGTTGAAGGAAAGAGAGGACTAGGAAGAAGATTGATACAGCTAACTGACGACCTTAAACAAACAAAGAAGATGACGTTCCAGGAATTAAAGCGAGAAGCCGAGAATAGGGACAACTGGAGAGCTCTTTTTGGGCAGAGCAATGGACCTGTCGTAAGACAGAACACTTAATAATAATACTGTACTTCTTGAGAACAAACATTCCTTTCTAAATCTAAAGAATTAAAACTCAACTGCTGATAAAATGTATATAAAAATACTCTGACTACTGTAAAATGTAGGGGGCCAGGGGGGGGGGATGAGAGAGAGAGCAGATGAAACTGAAAGTGATTATGTTCTCCATAACAGTGTACTATATACATGTAAGATGAACATCTGATTTGTCACTTTAATTCAAAAAACAAGTTATATACTGTGAAGTTTTTCTTTATCCAGAAGAACCTATGTTAAACAGAAACCCGTCTTACATCGACACAAATATTCAGGTCTCTGATAATTAATTCTAATCAGGTTTATGCATTAGTTGTTTTGTTTTGTTTTCCAACCACTGATTGTGATAATAGATACCTTAAATGTCACTATGTGAGTTCTCGTTTTGTTAATTATTCTTTACATTACGTGTATTTTAAATTTATGTATGTTGGTCTCACATATTTGTTCGAGTTACTTTATATACACAAAAATAAATAAATGCTAATTATTCTCAGATCTGACTGTACATGTGAAGTATCTATATGCCAATTTTACTAGATTCTAATAACTTTTGCACATTCTGAACAGCCCTCATACTGTGAATTCAATTAATATACTTGTAATTAATTACAGTTTATTTTTATTGTAGGATACTATCACTGTCAACTAATATGATTGAAAAAATATCTGGAATTAGTAGTTTGAAGAATCTCAGAATTCTGTCACTGGGAAGAAACTACATAAAAACTTTCTCTGGTCTGGTAATTATTCCACTTTGTTGTTACTCATATGCTTTACCAATATAGAGGAGTTCTAGTTCAAATAATAGGTTTCTACAGCTTCACATTCCACATTTTAGCTGTATTAAGATAAATGTGAATTGTAAAATAGACTTTGACAAAGACGTAGCAGGTTATTTTCTGAGGCAAAACCCTTGGAACTGAAGAAAACCACAACATGTAAAATGAAGTGTGTATGGTATGTTCTGAGATAATTTCATTCATCAGCATTTATTAATATTAAAATGGACTGGTCATTTTAAACATTATATTATCCTATTTCTCAGGATATAAGAGGACAACAGTAGGTGGCAAATTCTGGTCTAGAAATCAGGTCATGCAGAAATTCAATATTACGAGGCGCGTCCCAAAAGTAAGTTTCCCACTCGTCCCACAGCTAGCAAACCTTATATTGAGCGAAGCGACTGTGCGTACGTGATAGAGCAATGACGTAGCATGGCGCATGCACTAACGGTACTTCCCGCGTTCTCACAGTAGCATCGTTGCAGCTGTTGAAGATGGAGGTTCTTATTCCAGCTCCCGCCGACTGTGAAGTGCGGTCAGTGATAACGCTAGGCCGCACACGGCTCGACGGACAGCAAGTCTCCTGCAGGAGTTCAGTTGGGAGGTGTTTAATCATCCACCCTACAGCCCGGACCTCGCTCCCAGTGATTTCCATCTTTTCCCACACCTCAAGAAATTCCTCAATTCCGGTGGCGAATATGTTGAAAAATAGCTAGACACTTGCTGTATCTGTTGCAATAAATATTTCCATGAAATTGTGTTTTGTTTCTGTAAACGGCCCCAGGGAAACTTACTTTAAGGACGAGCCTCGTATTAACCCCTCCCACAATAGTCACACTACAATTCTAAGGTATTTTATAACAAGAAAAATAATGATAATATGCCACTATTGTGTCATACTGTAAAGAATTTATTTTGTATCCTTCAAATGTTAGTAGTATGGTGACACGCTAATAACCAGACCCCTTCCTACCACATCCTTTCCAATCTATTACCCACTATCTTCTTTTCGATGCTATATAATCTCAGCTACTGAAAAAGCATCCTTAAATAAACTATAAATAAATAAATAGCCAGATGGCAGCATTTGCCTCTGACAACAGTTTTCAGCAGCACTGCACACATTCTTTGACTACAGCATTACTTATCGAGGCAGAATTTTTGCTGTATTTTCAGCAATGATCAATTATTATTTCCTTTCTTTGCAGGAAAGTGTGGGTGATACACTGGAAGAACTGTGGATTTCATATAATTTAATTGAAAAAGTAAAAGGAGTTAGTGTTCTAAAGAAACTGAAGGTACTTTACATGTCAAATAATCTTGTCAAAGATTGGGCAGAATTTAACAAACTGCAAGATCTGCCAAGCTTAGAGGATCTACTTTTTGTAGGTTTGTAAATTATTTTATTTTAGTTTTAGGGTGGCAATGCCTATAATTTGTTACAAAGTTCTTGTATTTGATGATGCCAAAGGCTACTTATGCTAGCCAGATACTTATCCCTTCGAAACAGCTGTTTGTTGTAACAGAATGGAACATTTCTTCCTATTTGGTTCTGGACATTGTCATGCATCACAGTTTATGTATGCATGGTCCAGCTCAATGTAGGTTATAGTAGCATACTGCTAAACTATTAACTCTGGGGTTAACATCCGGCTGGAAGCCCCATAGTATGGTAGTTTAAATCCCCTATTATCCACAACATTCTTGATAATGCTTCATTCTGAAATTAGTGAACAGACCAAATTTTACATGAAATTCATATATTCATCTCTAAATGTTATAGACAATGGTGATGATTTTCCAATTTCAATCAATAAAAAAACAGCTCCTTCCAACAGGCCTAACTGTAGGTTCACCTGAGGACACAAGAAGAGCCATCTCTGAAATGTAGTGGTTTTTGAGGAAGAATAATGGCCACTGTAAATTTTTTTAAAAAAAAGGTAAATATATATATCTCTATTATATAGGAAACCCACTGTATGATAGCCTCGATGAAGCCACATGGAAGACTGAAGCATGCAAACGACTTCCAAATCTGAAGAAATTAGATGGAGAACCTGTTATCAGAGAAGAAGTACAAGAATGAATATACACACTCTACAAGCCAGTGTGGGTCTTGGCCACCTCCTTTCAGAGGTTTCTTAGCCTTTGAGTGTACATTTATGAGTAGTGGGTGACCATCCCACTGTCTGCACAATTTCTACTCAATCCTGATTTTGTCTGCTAGAGCCATCTAGTAGAGAATCAGGAGAGATGTGGGTGAGAAATGGCCACTGAATTTTGCTTATGAAACATCTCGTTCATGCCCATAAGGTTCTTTTACATGCTGTAAATCTACGACATAGGACTGCCAGCTTTACTTCCCCTCCTAAGGAAGTTGTGCTACAGATTATTATGACCCTTAAAAACCCATCGACCTCGGCCGGGTTTGAACCCGTGAACCTAAGGTCCAGTGGCAAGAATGCTAACCACTAGTTCACCAAGGGCAACAAGTCAAAGACATACGTTACCACAAGAGGCTTAAGTGAGGAAGTACATCTGGATGAAAATAATGTACATAAACTGACATGTCTCATATTCATTAGCATCTGTTCAGTGAAATTTGCTTTTATGCCATATGTAATGTAAATATTTATGTATCAGCTGTATTCTAAAATTACATTATTTGTACTTGTTTGTGAAAACATGCATGTAGTTCAAAAATAAAGCACTTTACAAATGTATTCAGCAGAATCCTTACTGTATAATCTTTATTTGTATCTGATTTATACAGAAAAGTATTGTCAAATAAACAGCTGACTCTGTGTCAACATGCACCATACTCCCAACTTGAAACCTTTGTGAAATAGAATATTTAATAAGAATCAAGACATTTCTATATATTGGGGAGAAGGTGAATAGTCTTTAAAAATGTGGCACATCTGGAGTAGAATGTTATTTGCTGTACATCCCTGTTTGACCTGATTTGTTACTTTTGCTTTAAAAAAAATATCCTGCTACCTAATACAACGCGCGTCCTCAAAGTAAGTTTCCCACTCGTCCCACAGCTAGCAAACCTTATATTGCGCGAAGCGACTGTGCGTACGTGATAGAGCAATGACGTAGCATGGCGCATGCACTAACGGCACTTCCCGCGTTCTCACAGTAGCATCGTTGCAGCTGTTGAAGATGGAGGTTCATATTCCAGCTCCCGCCGACTGTGAAGTGCGGTCAGTGATAACGCTAGGCCGCGCACGGCTCGACGGACAGCAAGTCTCCTGCAGGAGTTCAGCTGGGAGGTGTTTAATCATTCACCCTACAGCCCGGACCTCGCTCCCAGTGATTTCCATCTTTTCCTACACCTCAAGAAATTCCTGTCCGGTCAGCGTCAGCGTTTTGAGAATGACAGAGAGGCGGAGATGGTTGTCACACAGTGGTTCCAATCCCAGGCGGCAGACTTCTACGACACAGGTATTCAAAAGTTGGTCCCACGGTATGACAAATGTCTCAATTCCGGTGGCGAATATGTTGAAAAATAGCTGGACACTTGCTGTATCTGTTGCAATAAATATTTCCATGAAATTGTGTTTTGTTTCTGTAAATGGCCCCAGGGAAACTTACTTTGAGGACGCGCCTCGTATTATTGGCATTCAACTGAATACTCACAAATCTCAGCCATTGACCATCATTGTATCTGAACAGCCTCTAATATGTAAGTAGTGTAAAACATAGAAAACTTAAACTCAGTTATATCTTTACACAGAACTTTCAGAAACAAAAATTACAATGCCTGATTTTACATAATAATTTACTATCTTGAAGCCCAGAAACAAAGAATTTATAGGATGTTTTGGCCACTGACAAATTGACTCATACAGCAGAATTTACACATTATGGAAGTTTCTTCCTTCACATGAAGATATTTCCCATGTTTAACTAAGTACCATATGATAAGAAAGTGTATTCCTGTGCTTAATTAAACACACAACATGAAGATGAGTGGGGGAGCACAGATATAGCACTACATGGAAATAACTGGTCAGTTTCACATCCTACTTTCATGCTTTTATACCTTTATTCCCATTAAGAGTCAACAGTTAGAAGGCAGATAGGTCTCACAGCCATTCTGCATGTGGTACTGGAGGAAAATATTCCTTCAACACTTGCCAGAAATCAGACCTTACCCAATTACTCTGCAGCCACTAAACTGTAATGACTTCATGTATTCATCACAACATCAGCTTCATGGTTTATCAAATCTAAAACTTCTTGACGATGGTGAAGAGTCAATTGAATAAAAATTTTCTTGGATATTATCCATCGTCTAGTAAATATAAAACGTAAAACAACGTTTCGGAGATGGGACTCTATCTCCGTCTTCAGGTTCCTACACAGTTGGGCCCACTAGATAGAGCTAATCCCTATCTCCGGACCTTCCATCGTCTAGTAAATATAAAACGTAAAAAACGACGTTTCGGAGATGGGACTCTATCTCCGTCTTCAGATTCCTACACAGTTGGGCCCACTAGATAGAGCTAATCCCTATCTCCGGACCTTCCATCGTCTAGTAAATATAAAACGTAAAACGACGTTTCGGAGATGGGACTCTATCTCCGTCTTCAGGTTCCTACACAGTTGGGCCCACTAGATAGAGCTAATCCCTATCTCCGGACCTTCCATCGTCTAGTAAATATAAAACGTAAAACGACGTTTCGGAGATGGGACTCTATCTCCGTCTTCAGGTTCCTACACAGTTGGGCCCACTAGATAGAGCTAATCCCTATCTCCAGAGATATATATATATTTGAGGACATACTTTGCGTAATGTTTGTGTGAAAGCAGTACATACTGAGATACACTCTGAAGGCAACCATTACTTACCCACTCCCATCTTATTTCAACAGGCTATCTGCATGATGACTGGACTAATTTTCCTGCCTTCTGTTTCAGTGCATTTGGTTGTCATTTGTCTCATAGTTCTCAGTCTTCATGTCATTCAAGCCAAGCTCCTCATTATGTGCATATGTCCTCTCATAGTTTATAATAGTTATTCCTGAATCTGGTACAGGAGGAGTGAAACTCTGAAAGCAGAGAATGTTCAGTCTCAGAACTTCAGGTAGCCGTCGTTACCCACTAGACTTCCAATGTAATGCTGTATTTATTGATATATCATAATTCCTAACATGGTAACCCACATCATCCTATCATTAGAACTGAAAAGCCAAGAATAATATATTTGTAAATATACAACAGCAATAACAACGATCTAATTTGAATTCACTGTAAAATTTATGTAAATCATAAAAATAAATATTACATTTTTGTGAAGTCCCTTTAATGTTTTTGACAGAATGGATAGTTGTATTGCATTCTGCAATCTGGGTTAAGAGATTTCAAGAATTTACTAAAGGTGACAAATGATCCAGATATTGAACAACTTCAAGAACTCATTTACATGTTGAAAATATTAAGTGAGAAGTTACTGCCTGTTAACTGTTCAAAGTTAGCAGAAGAGCAAAATATGAATACAAAAACTGCTCTAGAATTATTCTGAAAAAAAATATGAACACAAAGATGGTGCCAAAATATCACAACAATCTAAAAAAAACTGAGAAATAAATAAAAGGTTCACACTTTCCAAAAGAACTTTGTCAAAACCTGAGCTTTTGGAAGAAAACTGTTATCAAGAAAGGGATTTGGGTCATTCAGTCTGACTCAAAAACAAAATGTTATAAAATCTCCAATGGAAGAGTAAAGGGATTTCCACATCAAATAAAACAGCACATGTAAAATCTGACCTTTTCAGTGAGGGATTGCGTTATGAACTTATTCCTCCACTAAAAACAGTCAATCAAACATTCTGTCTTCCAGCTCTGGATGATTCACCACACCATATTCAATAAAACACTAAATGTTTAGTCAGACTGATACTAAATCAAGAGATAAGCCTTCATACAATGTTCTTTCCATAAGGAATATGCTTGTCATTAATCAAATGTTAGTGTTGGGACACTCACCACATCCTGGCATAAGACTCCCCCATGTTTCAAAAACTGAAAATATTTTTTAAAGACTCTAGTTCAGAATCTGTTGATGGGAGTTCAAAACAATGTAACACCATTATTATCCTGATGACGGAGGCAGTTACCACCTCTGAAATCTCGGTAGCAGCCAACGTCCCAAAAGACAGTCATATTCAATGTGATAGCAGTACTGAAATGACTATAACAAAATAATTTCCAAAAAAAATTTCAGGCATGAAAAATATGCTAGGATATGTTTATAAGGACAGAGCCGGTCACGGTGGCCACGTGGTCTGAGGCAAATCTAGAATTATAGCTGCAAATTGCACCATATTAGATTCTACATTCTAATTTTTACCTGTACATAGCTGTTTCCTGCAGGATCATCCAGCACAAGTGTAATTTCTTTATTCCCTTCCAGTAACACGTCCAACTCAGCTACAAATTTTGAGACTCTATTCTTTGTCTCATCATCCGCACTGTCTATAAACATTGTCGCCTGAGACGTCAGTTGCTCTTTCACAGCTACCAAAAGACCTTCCACAGTAGTAAAGCGACCTCCCAGAGCATATGGACCAACACTTAGCTCCAGCTCTGGAACCTCCAAAGAACATGTCTCAGACTGAAAATCAAATAATTTCACTGACTGTGAGTGGATTTAAAGACATGCTACTTTTAAGTAATTTATATTCCCTTTCACAGAGAAGAGGTTATTAACAAAACAAAATGAGGAATTAAGTGGCAATTTGACAAGACACAGGCTTGAAAGGTACGTGCACAAATGTTCCTCCAATTAACTTTTCGGTGGCTTTAAAGGATGAGTTTACACACATTCCAAATGTAGTTGTAAAAACACTACTTACGTCTACATTTACGTATCTGTGCAAAATAGTACTCTCAAGATATGCAGCAATACCAACAAAATGCTAAGAGGCTAATGTAGATGAAAATATGAGGATAAAGATTTCCAAAATTGTACCAAACCTCAACTCCCATCTGCCCAGCAAGCATTAAGTATTTACAACATAATCTATTTCCTAAACATGGGGTGAATTTTAAGTTTTTGTATACATGCTTATAAATTAAAAATAAGCACTAACAAAACACAATATTTTGTTTTGAGGGAACCATAAATAGAGTTTATTACCAAAAGGTTTATGCAGCACCAAAAAGTTTGTAAACCACCGAGACTAAATCAGAGATTAAGAAAGACACTCACCTTCAAAACATCTCGACTAAAATCTTCTCTGCTTCTAACTTTCACTTCAATGCGTATCCCTTTTCGCCCAATTCCACCACCTGGTTTTACTTCATTGCTTCGGTGACCACACGCATCACAGTTTGTAGCCATGATAACCACTTCTTTGAAATAAGGAATATCTGTTTTACTTTATTCAGGAAAGTACTCTTATTGTCATTAACACATACTATTCATATTTTATATTGTTTATTAAAGATGAATAAACTGCAGAGTTCCTACATGAATATCAGAAAAGGGAATATTAATGAAATCCCCAACATCAACATAAAAATGAAAAACATCATCAAATTTTGCTTTAAGCTTAAAAAAAACTGCTGTAGAAACCCACCGCAGCTTGTGGAAGCATTTGGTGAGAATGCTATGAGTCAAAGTAAGACTTTTTTGTGGTACAAACGCTTTAAGGATGGATGGCCGTCGTTTTGACACAACTGAAGAGATCCGGGCAGAATCTCAGGAGGCGCTTAAAGCACTCACCCTTGAAGACTTCCAGGGATGCATGGAATCATGGGGAAAAAAACGCTGGGATCGCTGTTTCCATGCCCAAGGGGACTACTTCGAAGGAGACGGTGGAAACTAGGAATTATGATAAGCAATTTTTTATGGGCAAATTCCCTGAACTTTTGGGTAGCATCTCATAAGTCTACGTACAGTTAGGGTCCCATCTCACTAATCCAGGTACAAAGCGTATATTTTATTACAGTTTTTAAATTAAATGCATTGAATAATATATACTAAATTATAAAAAAATGTGTACTCATAGCTAAATTTTATGAAAAATCTGTTTGCTTGCACTTGTTCTGGAAGGGGGCATGAAATTTATGAAATGTATTAAGGGGGGCGCAAGGTATAAAAGTTTGGGAACCTCTGGCCTGGTTCATACATGTCCACATTTTGTAAAGAAAAACTGTGCATGAAGTCATACATGGATAATCCAGAAACCAAGTAATCTGCGAAGACATAATCGGGAGTTCCCAGTATGTGCATATGAAATATAACTCAGAAAATGTACATATTCACCATAACTAGACCACTGTGACAGGTCTGAAACTGTTAGAGAATCATTATACTGCAGATTAAATCATGAATTAAAAGAAGTCTGAATATCTCTCAGTTAGTACATAATACTCAACAAAGCTCTTACTAGAAAGGTCATTTCTCTTAACAGTTCAAAATGTATATTTATTTCATTTTATTAGATGAGACAATATTCTCTTTGGTTCCATTTTTTGTTCCTTCTGTACCACCCCAGAAAATATGCAACGGTGATGATGAAATCCATAAATGGCTACATAACCATGAACCTTCAGTGGTTTATCACAGATCATCCCATGTCAAGTTAACAAACGGATGTTGCATCAATGTCACAGAACTTCATAGCACCTGTCATTCTTAATGTGTGACTCCTTATGAAGCACTGCACAAGCCACTTGGCTTCCCTGACATCACCATTTCACAGATATTATCAATTTTCATGGAGTATACAACATGAGTTAGCAAGTTTGAGATTTTGAAAAATTTAATTTAACGTCAGATTCAGTTTATTCTCCTATGCCTACTTTCTCGCCCTCTTTTCAACAGGCTACTGTATATTGAATATGTTAACCTTATATTTATCAGCCTTTAATGTACAGTACAAGAGAATTTAATTGGCAGTACCACAGACCTACCAGCAGGACATTATTTCATGTTTAATGGTTTAGCACCATCCTGCCGTGACACATGACCAGCCAGACCATATGTAAGCCATAACGCAAGTATGATAATGGTTAATAAGACAATCTTCCTCTTTAATTCCTGTTGAAAATCATAAAGGATACTTGTAACTTTCATATTAGTTTGGCAATTTGTTCCACAGTCTGGACATTGTGTTGGAAAGTGTAACACTTCACCATGGAGATCTTCTAACACAAAATCTCCTGCTTCAATCTTCTTCAACAGACCTAAGTCTGACTGAGGCTGAACACCAATTTCAGTGGATGTATAAATTCCTAAAATATGGTCCTGATCAACGTTACGAGCAAATCTCACCACTTCAGTTCTAGGATCCTTTAAAGGAGCACAAGGATTCTCTATAAAACAATTCCCACTGATATCTTCAAATACCTGTCCAATCAGCAAAAATCATCTATAAAAATCAATTCAGACATCAATATAAACCATTTTCCAATAAAAAAAATATTCAGTAAACTTAATATTCATTCATTCTTTGGTAAAGCTTGCTTATTCAACTATTAGGTATTTTTCATACTCTAGTGTGAGTAAAGAACAACTTCTGGGCCTATCTGTCCCATTTCTCAGTCTAGGAACAAGACAACCCCCAGGAGAAAAGTGAACCCAGGGGTTTACAATACAAAGCTTCCTTCTGCTGGTGGTCTCAACTCCAGATTTCACTCCAGCAGGGCTTTCCACTTTGACATGCCTCACTTTGAGACCTTCCTCCTGATAGCTTTGCCTCCCTCCTGAAAGCCTCAACCTCTCTGGGTGTGTTTGGCCACCCACAAGGTTTAAACCTCTGTGTTACAGGGTGGCTGGCTGGCTCAGGGATTAAAAGCTTAGTGGTATACTAATGTAAACACAGCTTGCTGGGCAGAACATAAACTGCAACGCACAATTGAAGAAGGTTAAGAATTATCCCAGAATTTGACTAAAGAGACAGACAACAACCACTATAATTTATCAATCAGCACAGCTGGTTCGTGGCTGAGATTCAAATTGGGAACCTCAACAATGCATGCCCAACAAAGCAGTCTAGGTAGAACAGATCCCTTGAAATTTTATTGTTGTGAGACTAATAAACATGTCTGTGTAAAATAATATGTCTATTTCAGAATTTCCCATAAAAAATAAAAGGTGACTTTGTCCCTGTTTAAGCACAGTACCATAAAGATGTAGTCCAGACTGGCTCTGGGGCCCACCCAGCCTCTAACCAGTGGGTACAGGGGTCCTTGTACGTAAAGCACGGTCAGGGCATCATGCTGACCACTCACCCCCATCTAGTGCCGAGGTCAAGAATGAGTAGGAGCTATACCGCCTCTCTCCCCAAGCGCCTACATGGCGTATAGTGGGACAGCTTTACCATAAAGACGTATGGGGACATGCAGATATAGCTCCACTTTGCACATGTTGAAGATGAGAGATCAGATTCTTAGGTATGTATTGATTATGAGGCTAAACAGGCCCCAGGACAGGTATGGACCTTGGCCATGCTAGTCACTTTTGTGACTGAAGCAGTGCAGTTCATTCATGACAAAGATTTGTTTTTCATAACTGTTGCACATTCAGGAAGCAGTAACCTTAACAATGCAAGTTCCACTGAACAACAGGTAATCCACTTGTCCACTTACACACTACTTAGGTTCTAAAAAATAAATAATAATAATTATAATAATAATAACTAGAAAAATTAAAAAAATAAAACAAATCTTCAAAATGCCTGAATTTTAACTCAGAAAACTTGAATAAAACGGAAATACTATCTTAATATACCTTATTTGGCATTTTAGTACAGTTCAATTTGCAGAATCGTTCCTCTAACTGATAACAGAAGAAGTCATGCAAACAATATGCAGGTTCCAAATACTGTAATATGTATTTCCCCTTTTATACACATTCACTGGCATGTTAAATCATGAACTTAAACTGGCATACTCTATATTTTAATTAAAATAAATACATACCATCGTAAATGGACTTTGAACAGATTTTAACTTCAGTAATTTGGTTAGGAATTCATCAATTTGTGCAGCAGTAGTAGGATCTTCTATCCTTCTTAACGGCTGATCTTGCTGAAGACCAGAGATAGCACGATCTATTACTCCCTCAACTGTTGTAATCTCTGGAAAATCTCAAATACTCAGAAATATGGTAAGTGTGAACTTAAGACTCCATACAATATAACTTGCTTGTAACAGAATCCCAATGTGCCTGAATATTTGTACATTTAAGTTACATGTTCATTTAACAGAGGTACTTATTTCTAGATAAAAATATTACACAACTCATACCCCACACATTTATGACTAGAATCACAGAAACAGATCATGTTGATGTCTGATGCTTATTAAGACATTGTTTTATGCATACATGCTTCTTGCAATTAAAAAAATCTTTAGATTTTAAATGCATTCTTAATACAGAAGTTAAAGTGCTTAAATATGATAGTAAATATTCTATATAAATAAAGACACGAAAGTAAACCAAAGTAACATATAGTACCTACCTCCTTTTTGAGATTGTGCAGGAATTTCAAAATCCAGTTCCACAATTTTAACAGAAGTATAGTCAGATTTCACAACCTGTCTGTTTAAATCACGTTCTGACTGAACATGTACTGTTATGCGAACTCCTTTCTCTCCCACTTTTCCTCCTCGTTGGATTTCATTGTTTTTAAAATCACAATGTTCACATTCAAATGACATCAGTACAACCTCTTTATAGAATGGTATTTTTGTAAGCAATAATCTTGTGATACCCTGAAAAGAAATATACACAATCAGAAGGTTGCATTTCCACAAAATATAAAGAGGTTCTCAACAACAACAAAATTCATCACGGTCTACCTCCTGCGCTTACGTCAAACAAATCACCTGTCTTGTAAATAAAAGTCTAATTCTAATCTAACTCTTCTACAACACAAAAACTTAGTTACCTATATACACTTATCAAAACAATTATACATGGCAAGTGTTTCGATCTGTTTTCTTCATAATAAAACCCAACTCTTAATACTGAAAATTATAATATTACGAAAGATTTGCTTTTAAATTTTATAGTACAAAATTACAGAAATACTTAACAAACACCCTTAACCATAGTTCGAAAACTCACATACATTTTCACCACAGTTTACACACAAGCTTTCAATTTCTGTTGTTTCTGGTTCTGGGTCATCTGCTGCCAAATTTCTGAAAATTGGTAAAGAACCTCCACTTTTTTTAAAAACTTCCATTTGTTGTTAGATTCGCTGAGCTCAAGTTACGAAAACAATAAAAAATTCTAGTCCCAATAACCTATACTGTCAACATACCACGTGCACATAATTGAATACAGGGCTGCCACCTACCGACAAGTACAGACAGATTAATCTATGATAAACACATGTAAATAACCTATAGAAGAGAAGAAACGGGTATAATGCAGCTACGGATTGTCTGATTAATAAATCTTGGTACAAAGTTAGTGGATGATAGCCAATAATCAGCTCAGATATGTAGTGGGAGAATCCAACATTATCTCTCAGACGTGCACTGAATGTCAATTTTGTGATCACCTGCAATACCAACATGTAATAATATACATACCAAATTAACACCCAACGAACAAAGTTACAGAACCAATTAAGGTGAACATGCACATTGCAGCGTTTCCGCTATTTTGGACTTCTTTACGCTGTAGTTTATGCGAAGAACACCTTATCGGCCCTTCCGCCTATAGCGCCTTCGTCAATTACAATAGCGAACTTAGGGACTATTGTAAGACTTGAGGTTCTCACAGCGGTGAGTATGAAGATATCCGTCTTCTGGGTTGTTGCGCTGTGTAGTCTGGTCGATGTTAACCAGCGTTTCAGAGGTCATACTGCCTCCGTCATCGCCCTGATGACGGAGGCAGTATGACCTCTGAAACGTTGGTTAACATCGACCAGACTACACAGCGCAACAACCCAGAAGACGGATATCTCCTTAGGGACTATTGTTGCAACGCCATATGGACTCATTGTTACCAACGATCTGGAAAAACGTACTACCTTCATAGCTGAAGACGGAGACAGTATGTTACTCTAAAATGTTTGTACCATGTGTTGCTATTATATATGGTATCTACCCTAAAATTCTGCATGATGTCATAACCCAAAACTGCCATTAGAACATCAAATCTCACTACCTTATATTTTGTTTCAAATGCAAATCTCCTTCCCTTCCCATTAAATATGCAGATTTTCCAGCATGACACATTTCTGATACAATAGATTGGTAAAAACCCACAATCCTTTTGACTATTGCATGCCACATTTACTAGTTTACACATTTCCAACATTTAATTTATAAAAAAACAAAGCAGTTCAGCAGGAACACATTCAGATGCCAAGTACATAAACCCAACAATAAGTAAGGCATTTCAAGAATGGGGTGGGTAGATGAAAATAATACGAAATACCAAAATTTATAAATTATATTAATGTAGCTAGTCACACTCCATAAATCTACACACATGATGGGAGATGAAACCACAGTAATACAAAAAATTAATAAAAATACATCATGTTGGAACAAAAATACCAGTACTTTTGAATAATTTTCCAATGTACAAATCAGCACATGTCTGTGGGATATTTGCTTGCCATCTTATTCAGAAATAATTAAAATAACTTCTTCTGCATCTAGTCAGTCAGTATAGTGACTAGCTACGGGCTGGACGACTGGGGTTCGATCCCCGATGGGGGCAGAGGATTTTTCCTCTAGCCTCTGCGTCCAGACCGGCTCGCTCTGGGGCCCACCCAGCCTCCTCTACAATGGGTACCGGGGTCCTTTCCCAGGTAAAGCTGACCAGGGTGTGATGCTGACCACTCACCCCCATCTAGTGCCGAGGTCAACAAAGAGAGGAGCTATACCTCCACTCACCCCAAGGGCCTGTATGGCACGTAGCGGGACAAACTTTACTTCCTTCTCAAGTGTCAGATGCAAACGCTCACTTCAAACTTTCTTGTTGCACCGCAATTCCCTATTTGTTCTGTTTCTGATAATATCTTTAATTTCTCACATACAGCAAATTATTACATTTGGTTTAATTCCTTTTTAACAGCTGTAGTTGTCCTTCATGTCTTCGAAACAGGATTGGGAGGAGGAACGTTCATAAAATATGCTCTATACATGCTCTGCTCACTGCCACCATCCAAAAAGTTTCTGTCGTGTATAGTGAGCAGGTTGCAGCAAACACTACTGTTTTAACCAGTGCAAAAAAACTGCATACATTAAACATAAGCAGACACCAGGTAAACTGTGGCAAAACAATAACAGATGACTGTAATACTACTGAAAACCTGTTGTGAATTAAAAAATAGTGTGGAGATGGCAGAGACTACTTTGCAGTGATTGATAAACAAAAATATAACCCAGTTCCTTTCTTCTTCCTGCAAGAAAAGGAGATTTTAAAGGTCAAGATTCTTGCAATGCCTAAGTCTGGCTCATGCACTGTCGCTAAGTCTACATCTGCATAATGTATATATATTCATGGAACAGTCTGTACTACCTGAATTGAATCCTTAGATATGTTCATTTATAAAAGAGTTGTAGAAAAAAGAGGGGGAAGTACTTCAGCAATATGAAGATTATCAACTTATATGCAAGACTGTTTTAACAATCTTCCAGCATCATCAGAACTGTGAATTCTTGCATGAAAATGTCATGTGCAAACTCATCAGATAAAAGATTTCTGTCTTCTGGGCTGTTGCGCTGTGTAGTCTGGTCGATGTTAACCGATGTTTCGGAGGTCATACTGCCTCCGTCATCAGGGTGATGATCGCCCTGATGACGGAGGCAGTATGACCTCTGAAACGTTGGTTAACATTTACCAGACTACACGGCGCAACAACCCAGAAGACGGAAATCTTCACACTCACCGCTGCGAAAACCTCAAATCTTTTATCAGATAAAACATTACACGTATATAAAAAAGATGTCTTGGACCCACAGGTTGAAATACTAGACTTGAGGCTATGATCAACCCCCACTAAACTCTGATAATTTTTCCCATACAACTTTCAGATTGGTCTTTAACCATTTTATAATCTAGAAAATTTTTAAGTCAGAAATGTAGGGGGAGTAGGTTGGATATTAATATTTATTTCTATAACTTATTACAATTTTTCATCCGATATCTCCTTCCCTGCATAATATTCATATCAATATGATTAAAAGAAACAGTACAATGAAGAGTTAACTATATTTTTTATTATAAAAACAGTGGCTGGAACAAGCACAACCTTACAAATGAAGTAATGGTTAATGTAATGAAGGTTAAGAATGAAAAGTACAACAAAGAAATAACCTTACCTCTGTTCAGCCAATGAAAATTCAAAGCATGCAAAGGTGTGCAAAACAACTTTTTATAATGTAATCTCCACAGTCTTCAGTGGTTTTGACCAGGAATATAACCTACAAATCTCAATTTATGTGATGTTACAAATAAACAAATTTAAAAATAATTGTGATCTCTATTTTGGGGAGGAGAGGGGGGTTGATTCAAATGTGTCCAACAGTGACGCTCATTTTAGGAAACAAAATTATTGGACAACACATTTTCTCACCTAACTAAAACCAAATCAAATATGCACATAATTACAAACCACAACATGGCGAGAGTAAGTCAAATGTCGCTAACCTCAGGCCCAATATACAAGGATGAAAATTAACTACACTTGTATTCTGTAAAGTAACAAATTTGAAGTTTTCTACCTTTTATGTTTATACGCTAATTATATTTTCAAATGAAAGCCATGTCTTTATAGGAGAGGAGGTAGGCAGGGGACAAAATCTTGAACCTCTGTTCTGATGCAAAAACTCTGTCAAGCATCACGTCTACCAGTGAGACAGACGTTCATTTTCTCCTCAAGTTCAACCCTCCACGATCAGAGGTTCTGTCAAAAGTAAAGATGTTGACTGTGACCTCCTTAATGATAACATGTAGTCTTGTAAGTTGTTACTAACATTTTGGAGGTACATACTGCATCCATCTTCAGAGCTGAAGTGATGTCAACACTCAAGATTGAAACAATATATTCCTCCAACATAAAGATTACATACCACCACAACCCAGAAGACCACACTCAATACTTTGCACCTGTCTCATTGGTACAACTTTGTAGGTACTTTTCACTTAAACTGCACCCTGGGCAAAAATATCTAAGGAATGACAGAGTTAAGACAAGTTAATTAATTTATAAAAATTTAAATGCTTTACTTTGCACTTTGTATATATAATTGATTATTCATTTCACACCATGCATTTAATTATAAGGACAAATATGATACCTAAAGAATATGAAACCTACACAAATGTTGAAAATGGTGTGAATCCACTGTCAACAGCAGGATGAAACCAGACTTGCAGAAAACAAAGCGACACCTAACGAGTCCAGAATGCAGACATACTAAAACTAACACACAATTCTAGCAAAGTGTGGATGGTTTCGTAAGCCACGGACGATTCATCCGTGTGAAAGTGTTGCAAGTTTGTTGTCAGTGTCGTATAGCTGGTAGAAGAAACTGATGTCACATCTCAACATTGGAATGCAAGCACAAATGCAGCTGCACAACAGGATTACTACGCCTACTCACAAAGATCAAAACATGGCACTATATGCATTTAATTTTCAGATTACTTGAATAAATTTATATGTACATACGTGATACACGGAACAGAAATTAATTTTAAGAGGTTTTAAAGTGCACACTTAAAAACACAGTAACCTTGAACATGTGAGAATGGGACTCCCATACAACACAAGATTGTGGCATTTGCTTTATTCCAATCTAGGATTATTCTAAATACGGTGATTCAAAATTGTTCATTTTAAATTTAAAACACTTTACCATGTGCCGCAGCTTTCAACTACTTTTCCGTGTCCATTATGGCATCTCCCCATAATACATACTGGCATATCACACATTTTTACCAGTATCTCTCCCACTGACTGTCAATCAACAATATCTATCATTAAAACACATGCAAGAAATACATAAGATCATTTTAATGATATATTTATAAACCATACTGCACATACATGGACAGATACTTATTCTAGTTTAGTAATAATTATAGTTTCCCCAACCCTGGTTATAACCCCCATACCCAGTCTGAGAATAGCCCCAATTCTGATAATTAGCATAATTGGGATCACTGGACTGGCCATACTGCTGATTGTAAGGTGGCTGGCTGTAGGGTGTCGGTGGTTGCTGGGGACCTGTCGGAGGGTACTGACCCCCCTGGTAGCTTCCTTGAGTTGGAGGTTGTTGTGAATATCCACCCGTTTGTCCATAGGTTGGAGGTGGATACTGTCCGGTTCCAGTCGTTGCCGTGGGTGGCTGCGCTCCACTTGGAGGTTGTGCAGTCTGCTGACTTGCGCCACTGTGTGCACTCTGTGGGGATGAATGGGACGGTGTGTGGCCTGAATGTATCTGAGTGCCATCCCCAACTGCAGAAAGGCTCTTTGCTTTCTTGGATGTACCATCCAAGCTGTTAAAAAGTATAAATGAACACAATTAATTGCTACTGAATTCACCACACCATGTCATGGTATATGAACGTAACATCTATCCTTATTGTGACGTGTTGCCGTGGGTGCCGGGGCCTCGCGCTGGAGGGGAGGGGTCGCTTGACTTCCAGGCTGCCTGGTCTGGATATTTCAACATCTTGGGAGGGGGGATTATAAACAAAGTCGCATTCCTGGGCGCGACCAAGTTGTGTGTGAGCCGGAGGGCACTGCGGCGGCAAGACAACAAAGTGTTGAGCGTGTGTATCCCCATGTAAAAGTGTTTGTCGAATCATATTCAAGGCAGCAGACTCCAAAAAGCAAGGGTTGACCATAAAGGGCGTAATTACCAACCTAGGTCACATTTTTATAAGCACGTACCCACCACTCCAAAAACTGAAGTCTTAAACCCATCCAAAAAATGATTAAACAAAACAAGTAAAACATACTTTACAACATATCCACATCACAATAGGTAAGATGAATGTGAGGTACACATATTCAAATCAGTATATTTTTTTTAAAAAGGTAGGATTTTACTTTGACATGTAAAAAAGTTATTTTACTGATGTGAATTCTGTTTCACTACTAAAGTACAGAAATGAAAACATTAGGAACCTAAACACAGGACTTTTAGATGCAGTTATGAATATAACTAAACCTATCAACATGCTTACTTTTTGGCGTCTAATTCTGGTGATTTTTTCTTTCTGTCTTTTGCTTGCTTGAAATAACGCTGAAATTCATCATGTGCCCTTTGAACACTGCAACAATAATTACAATAACAATTAAAAAGAGCTGCTCTAATGAAGCACTAATACATCATAAACATTTCAGTTAGAAACCATGAAAAAGATCTACTTTGACCAAGACACTTACGACAACATTGTGCGTGCATAGTTATCGACTTAAATATTAATCCAAAACCACAAATCCTGTCATTAATGGTGAAATGTTAAATAAATTTCAACGGACTTAAAATCGGAATTTTCAGAATATATATGAATATGACAACTTTAACAACACCTTCAATAAGATGGCTCTGAAGTGATTAACAAAATGGCCGATAAAAACAAAAAAATATAAAAATTTATGTGTATTATACCATGACAGAACCAGAGAACTGTAATCCACTTTTAATTACACATTTGAAATTATCCTTTAAATCACTGATGTCATTTGGTACACACAAGATTCTGAACATGATTTAAAACTACATTATAAAATATCTAATCAATAGTTAAATCTTCAATCCATATGCTAATGAGGGCATTCTCTTATTTAATGCACTGTTTCAGCCATCTCCATTAAATTACTAAAGCATTCCACTTCTTTCACTCATGGAGAAAAATCATAATTTTTACTCTTCTCCTTTTTTAACATAATTAAATCAAGAGCATGCAGTTTATTTAATGACAGTCAGCACCGTAGTCTGCACTGTGATCTATTAAAGTCAATACTTCACCTATGTTCGGAGGATGTTATTACAAGTCAAAAATAAGGAGTACTCATTCTCGATTTTAAAGGAGTTATGGACATCTTATGTCGAAATTGCTGCCAAAATTAAGCTGAAGTAAATTCACTGTGTATTGTTTTACAATTTTTATTGAAGAAATAATTATTATAATAATTATCTTTGGCAAGTTATTACTCTGTCTAAATGGTAACAGTTTCTTAAACAAGGATATATTTCACGCCACTGCACTTTAAAAACATTAATATACCTGAGAATATCGGATCCAAAATCTTCAAGGAACTCAACTTTTCTCTGAGCAAACAGAACTTTTTGTTCTGGATCTGTATCTCTTGAAAGGAACTGATCAATAATAGAAACAATGTCATCTTCATTCAGAGGATTCTGCTGCAGACCCATATCAATAAGCTGGAGATATAGTCGAGGATTGTCCTGCAAGCACGCGAAACACTACATTATATGCCAGTCATATTATATTCTAAGAATTTATCTGTAGGTCATGTAACACAAAATATGATACTGTCTTAACATTTCAGCAACTCTCAATTACCTGCACAAATATTAGCGGGGAAGAAGGCTCTTAACGACAAATACCAAAGAAGTGCTTCAAGAACAATTTTGGAAAAGATATTGTAACAGAATCATAATGTAATATAATTTCAGAATAACAGACTTCAAAGAAATCATACAAATTTGCCATCTTGACACAGTCCTGAGCCGGTTCTACACATTTCTGTAAAATTCACAGTATTCCTTGCCTTGTCTGCCCTGGCCATACACACAGCAAATAGCATTAACAACGTTGAATGTGCTGCTACTTATACCCGCAGAGAATAAAACCACGTGGGAATACAAAAGACGCAGAAGCAGACTTGGCAACATCACTGGTGTTAAGTTCGACGGCCACTGGGAAAAGTAAGAAACCTGATCTTCAAATTTTCATTTTCCTTCTAGGAAGTAAGGAGTAAGGCTGTACTGACAATTTAAATCAATTCTTGTTACATGTAACATTCTCAGCACATAATTTCTTAATTTTCAATGGGTTACTTCTGCTGTTTTATTATTATTTTATTTAGTGTTCTGTCTGACGACAGGTCCATATGAACAGAATCCTTCCATCCTTTTCTCGGACTGGGACCTGTTCATATACGTTCTTGGCAGATGATCCAGAAGTGGTTTGCCATTGCCTTCTTCTGTGTGTGAATGGAGTAATTGTTGGGATGCCACGGAGGAAAACTCCGTGTTGCCTAGACCACGGCCTTGCCCAACACAAGTTATAAATTCGGGCACCGCCGGGAATGGAACCCGAGACCCCAGGATTACAAGGCCAGCGTTCTAACCGCTAGACCACCGTGGCGTTCTTCTGCTGTTAGGG
This sequence comes from Zootermopsis nevadensis, assembly GCF_977971745.1. NCBI lineage: Eukaryota > Metazoa > Arthropoda > Insecta > Blattodea > Termopsidae > Zootermopsis > Zootermopsis nevadensis. The sequence goes on from NW_028259145.1 coordinate 1,681,009, forward strand.
TCAACTATTTTGTACCTGCCAGTTCACTAAACATCTGAACTTGTCCGTCTGTTACATGGTTTATGCAACAGGATAAACAGAGCTAATATTCGCCAGCTGAAAAACACTCTACATTACAGCTTTTATGTAAAATGTACACTGTGGTCAGCGAGTTTCAGCTTGACTTTCACTACATACTCTAGTCAAAGTGAAGTTAACTACTGCTCTACCAGAAAACATTGGGTCAGGTATATTATAATTTACAGCTGGCATCAAAAGCTGATGTTTGCAGGCCTTGTAGTAACCAAATGCTTATCTGGTTGGACAGAAGAAAGCAGTTTGTCATGAAATTTAAACAAAAGAAGCTATATAAAAAAACTGTATTGCCATGTACTGCTAAAAAAGTATAATACTAACCTTATCTTTCTCAACAGCTTTATTCAAAATGGATATGGCTTTCTCCACATCCCCTTTTACCTGTCAAAGAAAAACAAACATTATACCACGTTCACAATTACGTGATGCAGCCACCTAAGAGAAGATTTCTTCCACAAGTATCCATTTCGACGCACTGCAGCAGAAAGAGAACAAAGTATACTGGCCTTCTTGGCCCAAAGAGGCATCTTACCTCAGCGTTAAGAGCGTATCAAAGTGAAGTGGAGGCATAGCTCTTGTTCTCGCCTCAAATTGCTGAAAGTAGGAATCAAGATTTAACACAATGCAGTTACTGGCCAGAAAAGTGTTCACATGTGATTTTTTGTGTATGGCTTTTCTGATGAGGAGCAACTATTCTCATTTCTGCAACATTTCCCCAGCATTTCATGACCTTGGGGGGTGGAGCAAAACTGGAGGTGCAAAGTCAACACTTATCAGAAATAGGTCACTGCATACAGAAAAAATACACAAGTGGTAAGGAGTAGAACACAAATAATTCCAAGGGGATACCAAATATTCATTCTACTTACCTTCCAGCAAAATCTGGCATATTTGATAGCCATGTTGTTGGAGATAACTTTGTTCTTAGTACTGGAGATATAATGCTCGTACAGAGCACAAACTTTGTCCATATTATTACATCGCCTCTCCAAATTGATACGACGGTATGCAACCTGTAGCATGTTGGGAACAAGCTTTTCCAAGTTGTTCAATATTTCTGAAGCCCTGTCATAATTCTCTGAAGTGAAAAGAAAAACAAAAATTGTAAAAATGAAATTTTACAGCATTGCCAAAATGATCAACTGCAAATAAATTATGAATTAGACAAGAACAGACATGAATTCAGTCATGTGCTGGGCACTCAAGGTTGTTGCACTCCGCCCGTCCGGCAAATGCCGGTACAGAACTTTCAAGCAGGCCAAGACTGCTACATTCCTCATTCTACGTAGTTCTGTATATATAATTATCTTCATATATCATTTAAAAAACATTCTCACTAATTAAATAATACAGATTTTTATTTCTGGGAAATAAAAACATTCTAAGTTTACTTACGATGGCTTTCTTCAAAGACTGCCCAATGAAGATGCAGATTTGGTTTCTTTGTGTGGTGGATAGTGCAAGCACGCTCGTACACATTGCGTATTTTATCAAGTGGCTCTCCATTCAGGCCTTCAAGGTAACGGATGAACTAAGAAACATGCATAAACAAAATGTATTCTGAGCTGCAAATATTCATGCCCTAAAAATACACATGGGGTTGTCTCGTTACACACTGAATAATGTGAAACACACAGAATGAAATTGTGTATAAACACATCTGTGCCTAATCAAGAGACTGCTGCGTTGTACCCTTTATTCAATAAGCCTGAATGTTGTCACAAAACTTATTCAATATGCTTGTAAAGTAACAGGCACAGATTACAGATTTCTTAAGAAATACATGATAATATAGTTAGGCATGTGTGGGGCTTGGACTTGTTTGAGAAAATTTGCATATACAGGTAGCCCTCGATTTGCGCGGATTCACAATAATGCTGATTTTGAAAACCGGCAAGTCAAAAAGTGAAAAGAATATATTTTACTATTATTTATAACGTTTTACAATGTATCTTGTACCGATACTTATACAAAATAGTAATTCTTACAGCGCTGATTTTGAATAAAAATTAGAAATACAGTCATCTCTGTAATTACGTATGTTTCATTAACGCCAATTTGCTCCAATGAGATCGATGAATCGGTAAAAGCTGTTTGTGAAATGTAAACTTTTGCATACGCGAGTTTGCTGTTATGCAATTTCATTCCTGACGCTTTAAACTTTCAAAGGACTATTTTAATCTCGGCGGAGGTACCGGGGTTATTTTTACTACGCGTCTTACATCAATGCAACCGTCGCATAACAGCAGAGATGACTGTACACATCAATCACATGAAAGAATCGCAGTCAATCGCGGGGACCAACGAATTGCTGATTGTAAGTGTATAAAATATATTTTTTTAAATTCCCTTTATTTTATTTACGTTATTTCAGAGCTTTAAATGTAATGTCATCATATTACTCGTCAATGTTTGGGTGCTGGGAACGCGTGTCATTGATTTACATTATAAAGATTTTCGATTTACGCCAATTCCATTCGCGCCGGTTCGTCCAGGAACGCATTCCTGGCGTAAATCGAGGGCTACCTGCACTAGGAGTTCCTTAAAACAAGAGTTTACAATGTTTAGAAAAGATGTTTTTGTAACAAATACTTGTTATGGGCAATTAGGCATCTGGAAAGGCAAAACTGCTCTACAGAATAAAAAAAGATTGATGAATATCAAGAACACAATCACTTACTGAATATTAATTTGCTAGCACAGGCTGAACAAAAGCAGAGTAAAACCTTGGGGGGGGGGGGGGGGGGGTCAAAATGACTTGTCTCAAACGTGATCAAGGGACGGCTCCAGTGCCAAAACAATATTTAATGTTAACTTCTATTGTCAATAATGCACATTGGCTTACAACTCAACTGGTTGATGAAATTGCATGTTATACTCAATTTATGATGGTCCTTGGCCATTACCAGAGAAAGAAAACAATGGCAGAACGTGAAATAAGTTCTCATATTAACCTTTCACTACCTCGAGACATGGTCCACTGTTTGAGGCAGCGCAATATGTGTGTGTAACATCATTTCTAACAATGCTTACCTTTATCCAAAATTCTTCATACAACGCACAGGCAATAAGGCACCTTTCAAAGAGGACGATGATCCGTTCCTGGTCACCTTGTTCAATTTCATAATCCAAATACTCTTTCCAGTTCTTTAGTTGGCAGCGCTCTAGAGGCTTCACGTGGAAATACGGTCTCTTGATCTGAAAAATTATAAAGCAATATGAGAAATAATAAACTGGAAAAGACATTTTAGTTTTAAACAAAAAATACGTTACTGCGTATGCTCTGCTCCAGCTGACAGTTCCCACAATACAATGTATTCACACAAACATTACAAAGTAATAGCAAGAATCTAAATCAATAAAGACTGCAAAAAGTACATGTTCAAGGCACTCACTACTCAATAACGTCACTATTAAATTTACTAACAAAATAAACCGCAGAAGTGTCATCATGTATCTTAATTAAAAACCATTTTGTATACCAAAAAGATGGTCCAGATATTACAAGCAATTCCATTTCAGCTGCTGATTAATACAATCCTATACAGCATATTATTTTGGCCAAAGTAAAAAAAATTTGGTGCATCAGCCCAATACTGAACACAGTCATTTCTTCAGTTTCTGAGAGGCAATTTGTCTTGCAAGAAACTGCTTGTAATAAATATACATTTCAGGTTAAAACGCAGAGGTTCTTTGATAAACAGACACATTCAAAGATAAATATTTTAAAACTTTTTTCAGGAAGAGTCTGACTAGGGAATGAGGCATGAGACTGACTTTTAGTATGTTTATTGAACAAGTGGCTGTTCTCATATCTATTTTTTGTTTACTTAAGAACAGTAAGAATAGCTGAGGCTTTTGTGGAGAATGACACAAACATCAGTGAACTGGAAAGCATATGATAGTGGTCACAGTCCATTTTTTGAAGGACTGAGAAAAATCATGAAAAACCTGCCAAGATATGAAGCAGCAGTTTGCAGTACTATTAAATAACTGGCTGCTCTGTTTCATATGTAGTGGTACTACTGGAATGTTCAATCAATGAATGGATAGAAGTACTGGGATACTGGGAACGACCCGTCGCAAGGCCTCTACCTGTACACAGGACAGCACAACACAGAAAAACCCGGACAAACATCCGTGGCTTGAGTGGGATTTGAACCCACGGTCTCGGCGACCAAGTGGCATAAGGCCCACGCCTCAGACCGAGCGGCCACTGCGGACCCATAAGGATAGAAGTCTCTGGGCCTAATCCTTGAAGCCAACAACAGAAGATTCTTCACAAACTTGATAGCAAATATGTTGGTGACCACCTAAAAACAATATTAAAGTTAAATGTTGGCAAATTTAAACAGGAATCAGGGAACGGGAGATATTTTCATTACCACTTACCCCTTCCTCATAGTTCCATCTGTCTGCCACAGCACTCACAGTTATCTTATGTGCTTTCCTACGAATGGAGATAATCCTTTCCCTCAGAGCAGTAGTCTCTTCATCACTTTTCTGAAATAAGAATATGTCGTTTGTGAAAGGAACTGCAGGCTCTGAATAGCGCACAGACAAAGTTTCATCACAAACGATGCAAGTTACCACCTGATGACATTAGATTCACCCAATAAATGGCAAAATTTAAATATATATACAAATGTTGAAAGAATAAATATAAATACAATAGGCCTACCTAAAAGCACTCTTGAATTACAAGTGAAAGGCAAAAGGATCCAAAGAATAGCCTAGACAGAAGGCTCCCCACAAAGAATGGACTGGGCTAACAGAAAAAAGAAAAGTCTTAGGCGTTTTAAAGTTCTTTCATCCATTTCCACACAAATTAGTGGGAACAACACAAACACACAAGAAAAGAAGTATCAGTTGCAAAACAGTGCTGAGGCGAATTAACTTACAACCACAGGCTGTTCATCTGGTTCTTCTCCAGGAGGTGCTTCAACCTCTTCACCTGGAGCTGTCTCATCAACAACAGCAGCTGGCTGTTCATACTGCTTCAGCAGTTGGAGAACTTCCCGCCGAAGCGTCAGGAACTCGTCAACAGATAGCACCTTCTGTGGAGGATTACTACTAACGTGCTCCTGGAAACTAAAGGTTAAAATTAGTGTCAATGAAGACGCAGGATCCTGATTTCCCTAGAAAACTGCCATCAAGAACGACAAGAACCACCTAAAGCAAAACTTTAGAAAATCACTGAAAAGTCCAACAAAGCAGCACATATATTTCAACACATGCTGTAGAGCAGTGGTCCCCAACTTTTTTGTTCCTACGGGCACATTTGGGACTTTATGAGATCGTGGCGGGCACCAACCAATTAAAGCCAAATTTTCTTTTCTCTGGACAAATAAGATATGGACACCAAATAATACGCAAAACAACACGAAGTTTAATGACACAAGAAACCGTGCGATCAAAAATACGTAGTTTTATAAGTACAATTATTATTACTCAAGTTGGATGTTTGGCGCCGCATTTAATCGGCCAGTTTTTCAAATTTGGAAGTGTAGGATGATGCTGCTGCTCGCAAACAATCGTCAAGACGGGCGTCAGTAAGTCGAGATCTGTGCTTTGATTTTATAATGTCCGTGGTTGAACGGCCTTCATTATTCAGTATAACCTCTTTCCGTAACAACGCGGGCACCCAAAAAAAGCCTTGGCGAGCGCCACGTTGGGGACCACTGCTGTAGGCTATAACACCAAGTCAAGTTCATCTGAACTTCTGCTGTTCCGTCAACAATAAGTTTCTGATGAACAAATGAATAGAAAAGAAAATGTTCGTGGAAAGTATATATTAGAATGCAATTTGCATGTTTGTAAATGTGATATAACTATATTACATTATAAAGAATGATACTCAAATATACTGTAACATGTAATATAAAAATTGGAGAACCAAAATAATATGAAGGACTATGCTGATCAACCATTTAAACGAAACAGACACAGCTGCATTAAATCAGATATAGTAAGTAACTTGTACAGTAAATGTTTCCTTATCCATACGCAGATTACCCACGCACTACTTTTTTATGTAAACGCAAACGTGTGAACTAGGCCATCGCCATCCTTTCATCACTTTTCTGTAGTCTGCTTGGGAAGATTACTGATAGGTTGTCTGTCAGGGTTTACAGAGAATATGGTCATTCACTACCTTCATTTTTTAGTGTTTTATGATTAGTATCAATGGTTGGGTGGGGAGGTTTATTCTAGTGGTCTTGATGAGGAGAGAGGGTACAGCTACTCAGTCTTTTTGAGTCACTAGTGTCTTAGATCAGTAACACAAGTCAATTCCATTACACTAATCCTGCACAACATCCCCCCAGAAAGATTTTCTCTGGCCCAGGGGGCGATCAGCTCAACCACACACACACACCCCTGAAAAATCATCTTACAAAATTAATCACGTATAATAAACCTGATATTATTTTTAAACATGTGCAAATAAAATTGCCTCCTTTCATTATTTCTATATTTATTTTCTTCCATTATAAAACATTTAATATTAATTATTCACTTATAACAGTTAGGATGGAAAGTAACTATAAACAATCATCGAATACTGAATGACACTTGTTGCGATAACATAACCGTATGAGGGTCACCGATGACGGAAGCTGTGGGTAAAAGTGTTGTTTCTAGTGGAATCATGATGCAATGTTGAATGCAACAGAACAGCTTTTAATTTAAATTATTTTACCAGGATAGTCCATTGAAGTTTCACAAAAACATGCATGAGAATGCACATGCTTGCACAGTGTCGAGGAAAAAAAAATTAACTTCCTCATATAACAGATGGGAAATGTTCAAATCAAATCCTACTGCTGTAAAAATTCTTCACAGCAACCCGTTAAAAACTACATGTACAAAAAATCCTTACTTGTCAAAGTGGTTTGTATATCCTTGTGTAGGCATGGCCAACAGCCTATCATACAGGTCTGTAACATTCTGAAGTCTTTTACCCTCGGTTTCCCATTTGATGTAGCTCTCCCAAAGACGATCAGATCTGAAACGAGCGCACAAATATAAAATAAGCCAATGACAATAAACGTGCTATAAATTTTTGTGTGGTCGAACATTAAAGTTTAACAAGCACTGTTGTTGTAGTTAGTTAGCGTTTCTTGCGTGCTGGGGGGACCTAATGATACAAATTCCAGTTTACGTGGTACCAGGTTTGATTTTTCATCTTATAGATTGGAGCCTTCACACCAATTGAAGCTTGCAAACATGGGGCTCGATTATCACTTTATAAATGCTCCCTCCCTTTCATTCATGGAACCTTACAGCTAGCCTGACAGGCAGAGAAACGAAGGACAATCAGTCAAGAACTGGAGGTATTCTTCAACACAAACTACCTAGCCAGGGGAACAAGACGAGTAATACCTCCAAAACTACTTAATGCACAGTAGTAACGTTATGTACAACCTGATTTAAGAATAAATTATTATTCCTGTGGCTCTACAACCCCAACAGGCCTCGGCCTCCTCCAATGTTTGAGGTTACTTGAGCTATGCATTCGGTAGGATTCCTTGGACAATTTCTACTCAATCCTGATTTGTATGCTATAGTCATCTAGTACAGAATCAGGAGAGACAGCTGCTAAATGTTGCTTACAAAACATCACATTCATGCTCGTAAGGCTCTTTTACATGCTGTAAATCTACGACATGGCTTTACTTCCCCTATGAAAGAAGTTGTACTACAGATTTTTATCACCCTTAAAAATCTACGACTTCGAAGGGGTTTGAACTTGTGAACCTTGGGTCCGGTGGTGAGCACACTAACCTCTAGTCCACCGAGAGCAACGATTTAACAATAAACAAATCAGATTCACAATTCACAGGAATCATAAGTAGCATAAAACCAGTTAATTATATGGTGACAAACAATTATCTAAATTATGCCAACATGCCTGAATTCCATTCCACATGCACCGATGGCTTTCTCAAATTGGGTACGGAGATGTTCTTCATCCTCAGGATATGTTGCCTTTGAGTAATTAAGGAAGTGGATCCAAAGATCCACACTCAGAGGAATGGCCTTCAGTCCACGTTCAAACACCTATGGAAACAAGCCGACATCTCTTACCATGACATAACCGAGAAACCAGGATATCATCCCATGACCTGGCCCAAAACTTAACACATTTACTTAGCCTAGAAACCCAATACATCACAGCACCCTCAAATCACATTATAGCAATAGCCAGATTAGCAATACAGTATCACCTTACAGACGCATGGCCCAAAGTCTTCATCGCTGATTTCCCAACCATGAGCTCCCAGGACCTTTTCTTCTTTCAGCCCAATTCTTCCATATGGAAAAGGGCTGACTCCAACAACTTACACCATTTAATCCTTTCAAGACTGAATGGGGAAAGACATTTACATTCACATGTTACTGGCACCCCTCTTCATTTCTTACCATTTCCTATATGCAGAAAGAGTTTTGACAACTTAACCTAAAGTGCCAGATACTTACTGCATCTGCACCGTTAACTACATATTTATCAACACCTATGTAGGTATAAACAATTATTCTAAGATAAATTACTATCGAGAAACCATACACAATTATGTTAAATACTTAACATTAGTCTAAAATAACTACACACACAATACAACAAACGTATCACCAACATCTCAAATATTCTGCAGGGCTTGAACTAGAAGTTTCCGATTAGCACTATTTCCACAACACTTTTGTGTTTCTATTTGTACAAGAAGTCTGTGTATAATTACAAACTGCACAATCTCACCATGAAACAAATCATAATGATGCACATTTAGAATTTCGTGTGTCAAAATATCATGAATGGTACATGCCATATACAGCTGCACACAAGAAAGTCCATTTACCATGTATTTTAATATTACAGAGATTTCCTGGCAGTCTTATTGCCATTTGAAAAGCAACAAACGCGTAGCCAAAGCTGGACAGGAGCTGTTGAAGCTGTTGAAAAAAACAGTGTTATTTTGAGAAGTATCTACTCTGTTCACAAAGTCTGTTTCTTTTAATTCTTAATTTTTAATAATAAATTATTTACCTCAAACACAATAAAATTAATATCAAGCAATAACAGTTTATATACTCCACATACCACACTGGCTTGTGAACAGATAATATAATAGTAACTTATTAAATTGCAATGGAAACCACGTGAAGAATCACGTGCGTCAAGAACTTACGTTACAAATGAACGTCTGTTGCTAACAGAGACTTGAGCAATGATTTAGATGGTTTCCACTGAAATTTACATTCAATTACATGTCACTGTTCTCTCACAAATATTTTCAACCTTACCTCTTCACACTTCTCTTTGTTGCCTTTCCTCTTCTCATAGTCGGCGTATTTGCGCCAATATCCGTAACAGTACGGATAATGCGACAGGAAGGCATCATATGCCTCGCGTGCTGCTTCAATATCATTCTGAAAACAACAGGGCGATAAGAATGGAAGCATGTACAACTTCTTCTTTATTACGCCGTCTCCTTTACAGGAGGTTAGCAACATTACGAACAGATCCTTCCATCCTTTTCTCGGACTGTTTTTTAGGCAGGTGATACAGAAGTGGTTTGCCATTGCCTTCTTCTGTGTATGGATGCCATGGAGAAACAGGGGAAGCCCCCGGAGGAAAACTCCGTGTTGCCTAGACCACGGCCTTGTCCAACACAAGTTATAAATTCGGGCACCGCCAGGAATCAAACCCGAGACCCCAGAATTACGAGGCCAGCGTTCTAACCGCTAGACCACCTCATCTTATTATTATTTAGTGTTCTGTCTGACGACAGGTCCATATGAACAGGATCCTTCCATCCTTTTCTCGGACTGGGACCTGTTCATATACGTTCTTGGCAGATGATCCAGAAATGGTTTGCCATTGCCTTCTTCTGTGTGTGAATGGAGTAATTGTTGGGATGCCACGGAGAAACCGGGGAAGCCCCCGGAGGAAAACTCCGTGTTGCCTAGACCACGGCCTTGTCCAACACAAGTTATAAATTCGGGCACCGCCAGGAATCAAACCCGAGACCCCAGAATTACGAGGCCAGCGTTCTAACCGCTAGACCACCGTGGCGGTAATGTACAACTACTTATTTCTATATTAATAAAAAGCAAGGGCAATTCTGAATCTGATCTGAATAACATCCATGCAATGAACTTACAAATATATTTTAAAGAAAGGATGCCAGGGTTATGGATGGAAACCACCTGAGACAAAGTAAAGCTCTTTAACAACGTGCCCTCCTGCAGTAATCGGGAGGCCATACGAAACTGATTCAAATATGCGAGGAACTTGTTTCAAATCCTTTTATGTTATTATCTGCTGCATGTATGTAAAACACAATTTCATTGCATTTTGTATGCATCATATAACAAGTCACAATGACAGGAAGGTAGTTATCCTATCATCCAATTTCTATTCGACCGTCAAACAGTACTTCAATTCAACAAACTATTCTTTTTACCTGATTTAAACATATACAAATACAGCAGGAAGCAGACAAGGTGATACAACCTCAAATGAACACACATGATACCTGAAATAAACAAAATACAAACATGTGCGTACCTCCTGGTCTACATACTGAAGAAGGTATGTCCAACCAGTAAAGTCCGAAGGGTCCTCCTTCACAGCTTTCCAATACTTCTCTAATTCAGGCAGGGATTTGCGGGCCTTTACCACGGGTTTGGCCTGAATCCCGCCACTTGCATTATTGACAGCTGCTCGCTTGGCTGCGGGACTTTCATCACAACTGTTCTCCGATGTCGGAGAACTGGGGTCATATGTGTCTCCATCCAGAAGCTTCCTCTTCTGAGCCTCTGAAGAACGGGCTTTCTTCTTGTCTGCTTCAAATTCACACACATTAAGATTTATTCATTCACCACTAAAAAAGGTGGCATTCACGGGCACATCCTGATCTCCTTTCTTCCACAAGTGCCCAGAAACATTCTTAAGTGACGTATCATACATTTTTATGGTGCAGAGCAATTTTAACTCCACCTAATCAACTACAAAACAAATTTGTAACACACAAAGCAAAAATAATTCATAGAAATACCTCAATTCTGAACGCCATGATAATATAAACACGTGGAAGAAAAACACTCAGCGGTCTTTCAAGTTTCAGTTACTTTGAGCTATTTGTGAAGTATCCTAATATGCTGGAATACAGTGCCACAACTAACAGAAATACATTTTATAAGTAACGTTCCAGCAAATAAGAAAAACGTGTGACCACAAATACAGTGCACTGTTTGTCAGAAGCATGGAAGAGGAACGTTTTCGACTGCCACAACAAGCTCAATTTCTATGGAAATAAAATAACATTCCTTCAAGACTATGGATGAGTGGATTTTGAGAACTGGTTAGTAAACTGAAGTTGTACTTCATGAGCTCTGCTTGATACATACATACAAAAGCATATACGGAGAAGTAACAAAGAAAGCCAACTCCAAACCCAAATTCTTACAACAATAATAATTTAATGTATTGCTACGAGCAAGACAGAACATGTGGAAACATTTTTGAGGTGTAACTGCACACTGGGAATCATTTTCAGATACTAGAGCAGGGCGCTCCTTTCGGAGCTCCTAGAGAGGGTTGGTCAAGTTTGTAAAACGCCACCAACCTTGTGTAATAAACTAAACTAACCGCCCCGAATTGAGGGTTAAAACAATTGACTAATTGGTTGCATTTTGAAATCTTAAGTAACACGCTAAAGTAACTCCCCTTCGGGGGGTTAGTTTAGTGTCTGATTAAAGTGTTTTAACCCGTGAGTAAGAAACTAAACAACCCCCCAAATGGGGGGGGGGTTTAAACACTTGACTAACTCCCCTTTGTGGGGGTTGGTTGCGTTTTAAAATCTTGAGTAAGACACTAAACTAACCCCCTTTGGAAGGGTTAGTTTAGTGTCTCATTCAAGTGTTTTAACCCTTGAGTAAGAAACTAAACAACCCCCCGAATGGTGGTTAAAATACTTGGACAAACCCCCCCTCCGGGGGGGTTGGTTGCGTTCAAATTCTTGAGTAAGATACTAAACTAACCCCCCTTCGGAAGGGTTAGTTTATGTCTCATTCAAGTGTTGAGTAAGGAACGAAACTAACTCTCACCCCCGAATGGGGGGGTTAAAACACTTGACTAACTCCCCTTCGAGGGGTTGGTTGCGTTTTAAAATCTTGAGTAAGACACTAAACTAACCCCCTTCGGGGTGTCTTATTCAAGTGTTTTAACCCTTGAAGAGCAGTATGACTTGGATGAGTATTATTATTAGTATCAGATTACCTTTTTGGTGTTGGTAACGTCTTCTTTCACTTTTCTTCATTTCTTAAATGGTCTATGTCGCTGTTCAGTGACGTTGTGCTGCTTGTAGAGCAGTGATAATGCGACTGGCTTGGAACTAAGCGTTATTTGTTTACTCGGCATTGTTGTATACACTTCATTGTTGTTTCACAACAATGCCGTGTACAAACAAATATAAGGTGATATTGTTCATGACGTCATTTTTTGACGACGACGACGACTAATCCTTTCGGAGCGCTTCCTGTAATCTGATATTTTATTTCTTTACGTCGCTGATCAGAGGCCATCAGTTCTTGGTTGGCCAACTATCTACGTCCAACCCCAACATTCCAAGTCTTCTTTTTTTCTCTTGTTTTTTGTTGAATAGTTCTGATGTTTTAGTTCTTTACGTCGCTGTTCAGAGACCAACTGTTTTTGTTCAGTCAACTTTCTACGTCCAACCCCACCCTTGCAAGTCTTCGTTCATTTCCTTCTGCTCTTCTGTTCTTGTTGAATAAGTTTTTCTGTGTTTATCAATGTAAATCTCCCTTCGCTTTTCTTTATTTGTTAGTTATAGTGATAATGCGACTGGCTTGATATTTTTTTATTTCTTTGTTGTGAAGCGTTATATGTGTTTACCCGCCACGACGAAACCCCGTTAGCGTTAGCATAATTTCCGTTTTTAGTTCAAGACCGTGTACCATTTCCATCAATGCGTTTCATACGCCGGAATGGTGTCACCTAGCAAGGGACGATGCCTGCGCTCGCGCAGGCCTCCGCCCTTAGTTAGCTTTTTGGTTGGTTGGTTGACATAATTTATTGATGACGACGAAATCACAAATTTTTATAGTAGATGGTATGAATACCAGAAACCATCAAGATATTTACGCATCATGTTGTATTTACAACGAGAAAAGGAACGATAGAAACATCTTTACATGCATAGAATTATGATAGCCATAAAAACATGAAAAGGAACAGTTTAGTACGCTAGAGCTCCACTAAAAATGTGACAACACATTCTCTTAAAAGCGTTACACTTGTGTTAACGGGTAACAATTGCTAGCTACAACGTTTAGTTTTGTATGTACCTGACACAGCAGCCTTCTTTGCTCCAGCCTTTTTCTTCTTCTTGTCCGTTTTCTCTGGCGGAAGTTCATCTTCTGAAACAGCCTCAGTCTCTGGCAAATCTACAGCTGCTGTGTGATCTGGAAGTTCTTCATCAGACACTGCTTCTGTTTCTAAGGGTCCCTTTGAACTTTCTGTTGGAAGTTCATCCTCTGATACCATTTCAGTGTCAGGCTCTGTCCGGAAATCCTCCTAAATATAAGCCAAAATAGTAATGTAACCCAACCATTATTAATTATAAAAGGGGGGCTAAGATAACATCCATGTTAGAACCTTATCTTCAAGAATACAAAGGCATGCATTCTTCACATATACACAAAATAAAGTGTTCGGTTTCAAGCTGTGGTTATCTTTACGGCTGGGCAAAGATTCTCCTCTGGCACTTGTTTAATACGAGGCTAAGGGAGTCCAGAGCCATCCTGGATATGGCAATGAAACGTAAAAGCCCAATGTGCCTATCAGGAATTACATTCTGATCCCTGTAATTCCTTCGCTATTTCAGAAATGACTTTGTATGTTACAACTTAGAATGAGATAACAAACAAAATGATGCACATAAATAGTTTCACATCTTTTCTTTACCATAACTTCTACAATAAATTAAATGGGTTTTCAAAATAATGAGTACCTGTTAGTATCCAGTCAGCAGACAGATAGGAAAAATCATATTAGAATTGCTAATAAATTCTTTGAAAGTGTGACAATGTTCAAATATTTGTGAACAATAGCAAATCAAAATGATATTCACAACAAAATCAGGAGACTAAATTCTGGAAATGCTAGCTACTTTTCAGTTCAAAATATTTTGTCGTTCCATCTGATATCAAAGAACCTAGATATTAAAACATACGAAACAATAACTTTGCCTGTTGTTTTGTATGGGTGCGAAACATGGCCGCTCACCCTCAGTGAGGAACATAATTTTCAGGTGTTTCAGAATAGGGTAATGAGGATATTTGGGCATAGGAGAGAAGACGATGAGGTATGGAGGAAAATGCATAATGAAGAGATTAAAAATTTGTATTCCTCCCCCAATATTGTCAGGGTGATTAAGTCGAGAAGAATGAGATGAGCTGGGCATGTAGCGCGCATGGATGGTACAAGAGGTGTGCACCAGGTATTAGTCGGGAAGCCTGAGGGGAAGAGACCGCTGGGAAGACCTAGACGTAGATGGGAGGATAATCTCAGGCGGGATCTATGGGAGATAGGAGTTGAAGGAGACTGGATTTTGTTGGCCCAGGACAGGGTCTGGAGGAGGGCTTTGGTTAATTCGGTGATGAACCTTCGGGTTCGGTAAGCCATCTAGTTAGTTAGTTAACATTAACATGATTATGTAAACTATCCTTTATTGGCAATCCATCAAGCCCAATATGCGGTACAGCTTGCTCTCAATTGATGGTTATAACTTGTTCTCTGCACAAGCACACAGCGTATTTAGATGGTATCTGGTATGGACAACTTGCCACTTGGCGGACTCCCATGAGCCAGATTTTCATTTGCCATTTCTCATCACGCCACCCACAGACAATGGAACCATTTTGTTCACTGTCTGATATGCCACACTTGCAATTAAATTCTTATCACCAATCACAGTATCACTACGATCTGTGTTTTAAAGATTTGCATCCACACAATTAAAAACTGACATCATATCAGCACTACTGCTTTTCTCTGCCATACCGCATACTAGAAGACGCAAGAAAGTTGAAAGGTTTTTATAATGAGCTGTCTTTCTGGCAAGAACTATTATCTTAACATTTCTGGTCTTCAGTTCACTCAACTGACAACCAGAAAACAGTGCATGCTGAGGTAAGAATGTTTCCGACACCTAGAACACATTTAAGCGAATTAAAAGAATCATCAGTATTTTTTTAATTTAGAAACATCACGTGTGTTGCCAGTACTGGGTCTGTTCAGTAACAGCCAACACGTTCTAAATAAGTTTTGATATTCTGAAATGCCGTTATATCAGTGTCCATTATGCAAAGATATTACTGAAGCAAGCAAAGTTCGTATTTCCTTATCCAAAGACCTCGGAGAATAAAAGCGTGTTAAGATGTAATTGCATAATTCCTTGCTTACCCCATCTCCAGATTCTCCTACACCAATCTGCTCTCCAATTTCATTTACACCAGCTGTTTCAGTCCTCTCTTCCTGACCTCCATCATCTGTCACTTCATCAATAATAGTCATTTCTTCTACATTATATTTTATATCAGTTACATACAATTCCTCTTGTGAAGGGGCTTCCGGAACTGCAGGTAACTCATCTGTCTCAACTTCCATCGGCTCCTCTTCATTCTTTACAATAATGATGTTATATTTAGTTCCATTTACACTGGCATCACCGAAGTCATGATCCGTGTCTGTCTCTTCAACAGCTGTATAGTGCTTAACATCAATTTCTTCAAGAGCTTCTTGAGAAAAACCCTGACTCTCTTCCAAGCTGTCAACACTTGAAACCTCAGACTTGATTTTGAATCCTGAACGTATAGGAGAAGGCAGAACAACATTAACGCTTGGAGGAGGAGAATCCTCCAATTCAGGTACTTCCTTCTCATCTATACTCTGTCCACTGACTTCCTCTTCCAGGCCAGGATCTTCTCTCTCACGTTTTATTTTTATCTGTGGCACTGAAAAGAATCATTTACAATTATATTATATATACACATATACAGGCTTATGATATCAGCTTAATATATTCAAAATATATTGAAATACAGGCAGCCCTCCATTTGCGCCGATTCAGAATAAGGCCAATTTTGAAACCAGCAAGTCAAAAAGTGAAAAAAAAATATTTTTACTATTATCTATAACCTTTTTCAATGTATCTCGTACTGATTCTTATACTAAATCATAATTCTTACATCGCTGACTTTGAATAAAGATTATAAATACAGTCATCTCTGCAATTACGTATGTTTCGTTAACGCAAATTTGCTCCAATGAGATCGATGAATCGGTAAAAGCTGTTTGTGAAATTCAAACTTTTGCATATGCGAGTTTGCTCTTATGCAATTTCATTCCTGGCGCTTTAAACTTTCAAAGGACTATTTTAATCTCTGCGGAGGTACCAGGGATATTTTTAATACGCATTTTACATGAATGCAACTATCACATAACAGCAGAGATGACTGTACACATCAATCACGTGAAAGAATCGCAGTCGACTTTTAATACAGTAAACTACCAATTGCCCAGCTAATGAAAGGGAGAAGATGCACAGATATTAGAAGAAAAAACAAACATGGATGATGTGAAACGCTTTGGTGCATTCACAACGTATATTTTTTACACAACAGATATTCATTTTCAGAAAGTCTGTAATCGTCACTTGTTTCTGTGAAACGTTCAATCCTCTTCCTTGCAGCTGTCATTCTATACAAAACCCTCTCTAACCCATGTGTCAACACACTGTAAATGATATTCAATGTTTTCTCCTCACAATCTCCCCAACCTCCTTTTTTAGCGGCAGCGTTCGCAATTCCTGTGTTAGTCATGTGCTAGAAGCCCAGTTCACATGCATCACCTCACAGCCATTCTTCAACATTACTTTCAACATTTTAAAAACCTCTCATAGCACAAACCATATCAAAAATTTCAGACTTTTTCATTAAGAAAACTTTGTGCACCATCATCTTCTAGATCTGCAGACATTTTCCTCCACAATCAAAAGCTGCAGCAAAACAAACTTCTAATATTCAATAGCTCAGACAAGAATCAATTTATGGAACTGCAGCTCAACTTGATAACCATGGCACCAGCAACTTTATAATACAGAAATATTAAGTATGTTTAGATGTACCTTCATTGTCGTTCTCTGGAAGTTCAACGTTCCCACCGACACTTTCTCTATCGTCGTCATCATCACCTTCGCCACTGTGAAGGGAAGTAGCAGTTCCCTGCTGCTCTTCTTTCAGTTTCACGTCATTAATGTCACCTTCGGTTTCCTCGCTATCAGCAGCTTGAGGAGTAATGGTCTCTTCTACATCGCTGTCCTCATTTTCTACATTTCGCCCACCATCTGTACTGTAAATTCCACCTCCTACCCCATTTTCTATTGTACTGCTCTCTTCTGCAATTGCATTTAATATGGATAGTGCTTGTTCTCCATCACCACCATATTCACAATCATCTGTAGGTGCCTGTGGTGAACGTTCTTCATTGGCACGGTCCTGCATTGCCTCTGCATCCGACACGTTCTGACTCACTTCCTACAATCATAAAATACAAATCATTCTCTCAAGTAGGCGAAATCAGAGAACCTTTCTACAGAGTTAGTCCCATGCAGTGGAAATTACTAATCCTTAAAGCGCCCCCTTCAATAAAACTAGCAAAAATAACTTCCAAAGGAGAAAGAGATAACTTTTACTCTTTTACTCATCTGGCAGATACGTTGGTAGCAGGAACAGGTTACGGAGTGGCTGAAAGAGAAGCACTGGGGTGCAGCACAAGGTACAACGCAGTTTAAATATCATTAGAAGACCTCTGGATAAACAGGAGGGACCTACTGCAATGAAAATTTTGTCGCAATTTTGTGGAAACCACAGCGCTGCGTCCTAAAGTTTGGTAACAGCACACTGAGCAATAGAAGGACTGTAATCAGAAATATGCATAAATTCAACTAAGAGATAGTTGTAATATCCATTCTTTTGTAATTTAATACCAGAAGTACTTGTATCTCCATATCTTTCCCATTTGCCATGTTACAGTTTTCCTTTAAACTTATCATTTTAACCTAGTGATCCATTAAGAAAGTTTAACAAAATAAAAGTGTTAATACATTCATTAATAATTATATATTAGTCACAAAAAGTGAACACCGCTGTTCCCGGTTCTGACTCGAAAAACCGGCAAAATGTGCTGAAAGAAATGTAATTAAGCAGTCAATTAAAATGACATTAAAGCAGACACACACATCCTAATAGTACATACCAAATTATATATATTGTGTTGGTAATGGACAAAGAGTGAGATGAGCGGGACATGTAGCGCGCATGGATGGGACAAGAGGTGTGCACCGGGTACTGGTTGGGAAACCTGAAGGGAAGAGACCGCTGGGGAGACCTAGACGTAGATGGGAGGATAATCTCAGGCGGGATCTATGGGAGATAGGAGTTGAAGGAGACTGGATTTTGTTGGCCCAGGACAGGGTCCTGTGGAGGGCTTTGGTTGATTCGGTGATAAACCTTCGGGTTCCGTAAGCCATCTGGTTGGTTGGGTCCACTATTTGGGAAGCCTGAGGGGAAGAGAACTCTGGAGAGACCTAGACGTAATCTGGTAAAAGTTTACCGATGTTCAGAGGCGATTTATCACCAATGAGTAAACATGAAACGTGTAAACTTCTACCAGACTACATGGCACAACAACCCAGAAATCAGCCATCAACAATAAATTTGAATATCTCAAAAAGTTTTGGCCCATTTTAATCTCATGTATCATATCCCACAATATAGCAGAATATGGAAAATATAAACCACTCACCACCTGCGATTCATCACCCTCCTCATCCGTACCAACAGACTGTGACGTACGTGTACTTCTCTTTGATCTGGTTGATCGCGCTGGTGGAGCTGTAGTCTTCTTTCGACCACGATTCCTCCTTGTAGCAACAGCTCGTGTTGCCCTCGTGCGGCGAACACCTAAAAAGTAAGATGCTCTTCAGGTTCTCAACATAACAATGTATTTCCTGTATGAAGATACAACATTTCATAACACGTACAGAACCTGAAAATGTTTGCAAATATAGTACTGATTTTCTCCATGTCGCCACCATGAACACAAACCCAAAATGACCAATCAAGGTCAAAACACATAGTGGATCTTAACAAATAGTTGTGTAGACAGAATTAACCTAACGATCAACATGCAACAGGACGCATCCCTTAAAATTATCAAAACCATTCTTTACTATGTGAACAGTTACACAAAATAAATGACAGTGGGCAATCTAACCACTAGTCCACCAAGGGCAACGATCAACTCTTACAGCATACCTTATTACAAGCATAGGTTTTACTTTGTTTTTAGACGGACATAATCTATGGTCTCACACATCAATAGATTCAGAATGTCTGAGGAGCTTCAAGGCAAAGATGAGAAGGATGGTGTGTGGTGGAGGTGAAAAATGCATACGTTTTAGCGGAAAAATCAAAAGGAAAAGTCACATTTTGTAACTCAGGTATGAATGAGAGGATAGCAAAATGAATCTTAAAGACACGGGGTTTAAGATTATGGACTAGATTCAACTGGTACATGATAACGCCTGGTGGCAAAATCTTGTGAACATGAAAATTAAACTCCAGGTTCAAGATTTTTGATCACCTAAACTACTGCTAGTTTTACAAATGTAGGTTGTAATGCCATGCTGTCTTATAAGTGGACATCATTTTGGAGAAACATACCCTTCACCTCGTTAAACTTATAACAGAAAATAAATCAGACAACAAACTTCTCAAAACAATAAATTAAACACCAGAATATAAAGGAAACACATATCAACAGATACCCTTACTCACAATATTTCATGTCATCCAAACAAGCACATATTAGCTAATATTAATTACCTAATATAGATTACACACACATCCACTATCAAAACATGCAAAAGATAGAATTGTTATATACAAAGAATCCTCCAAAACAACCAATACAAGAAACAAAGAACCCTCAAGAAAACAAAGACTGCAACAAAAGAAGCGTTATATTTATATATGTAAAGTAAGGTTTGTCCCACTGTACGCCATGTAGGCGTTTGGGGTGAGTGGAGGTATAGCTCCTCTCTTCCTTGACCTCGGCACTAGATAGGGGCCGGCTTTACCCCCGGGAAAGGACCCCGGTACCCATTGTAGAGGAGGCTGGGTGGGCCCCAGAGCCGGTCTGGACGCAGGGGCTAGAGGAAAAATCCTCTGCCCCCGTCGGGGATCGAACCCCGGGCACCCAGCCCGTAGCTAGTCACTATACTGTCTGAGCTATCCCAGCTCATACATATGTAAAGAATGAAATAAAAACTAATACAAAATTATTCAAAGATGCAAATAAAGACACATAACAGCTGCATCTATGAATTAAGTTGTTTAGAAGCCCGAAGAAGTACAGTGGCCCAACAGTTGAAACTTGTATTAAGACTAGATATAAGGCGCATGTTCATGCAATATGAACTAACTAACCAGACACAGGATACTCCCGACACATACTACACACAGTGTACACATATGGAAATAAGAGAACACCATGACGATAACAAGGAAAACCAGAGAAGGAAAATTTCTTAACAGCCTTGAAAAATACTACATATTCCTCACCAGTAAACAAAAAATATATGAATGAATTTGATATAGATAACTGCAAACCCAATTTTTTAAATTATCTACCAAAAACTAATAAAACACCCTAACAGACAGAAGCGTACTAACCCTTACCCTTTCTTCTAAAATGGAAAATACACCACATTCCACATCATTCTGTAACAGTACACTAAAATACAGCTCAGGTTAGGTAATACTCCACAAATACAGACCATACCAACATAGTAGCACTGCTTAGAAGGAATCTCCATTCTACTCCCTCACACAATGCAGTCTGAGGCGTGGGCCTTGTGCCACTTGGTCACTGGGACCGTGGGTTCGAATCCCACTCAAGGCATGGATGTTTGTCCACGTCTTTCTGTGTTGTGCTGTCCTGTGTACAGGTACAGGCCTTGCGACGGGCCGATCCCTTGTCCAAGGAGTCCTACCGAATGTCTAATAGATCAAAGCCAACGAAAGTTGGGACCTGCAGATGCTCAAGGCACTGAAGAACCGGTCGCCTAAGTAAGTATCCCAGCCCCCTGCTTTCTTGCATTCATTTCATAAATTCTATAATGTAGCATTCCACTGTGTTATGTTGATTGTTGATGGTTATTCTCAGCCACATTTACACATAAGCTTGTTTTTGTTGAACTACAAATCTCAATCCAATACAGTCATCATCAGGTTCAAATGTAAGTTCAAAGTCAATACACAGAAACAGTTCTTTTTTATATTCCTAAGGTACAGGAGATTGACAATCATGTAAAAAGTTTCAAAATGTGCACCATCAGATTCAAAGATCATCTACAGCTGATAACAGAAATTTCGCACAAAGGCAACTAGTTTTTTCCACTGATGCCGATCACTGCTGCCAAAATTTCTTTTTACAGCTCAACTGTAAGCAGATTATAAACTGTGCCTTCCAGAAATCTTCATAATAATCACATAGATTAAGATCTGGACAGTAAGGTGGTCAGGACGACCCATATCTAAATCGTTCAGAAAAATGAATATACAACACTCATCACGATAATTCTCATTAACAATAGCCAACACTGTGTTTGTGGTGTGTGCCTGAGCTGTCCTGTTGAAAAAATGTTTCTCCAAAGCCGATGCCCATTCCTTGGAGAACATGGAGATATCAAAATGGACAGTAATGATGGAAAAAATTGAACCAACAATTAACAAAGGACGCATTTTTCAGGGTGTAATAATATTATGCAGGTGTTCGCTGTTGTGAGCAAGCACGCACGCGCACACATTCTGCCTGATCACACATCCATCCAAATAAAAATGGGCCACAACACTAAATCATGTGTTCTTTGGAGTACTGCTGTATACTCCTCCAAAACATCTTACAGCCACCATAAATAAAATCTTTGCCCCAAGAAGGGCCAACTGCATTTGAAATCTGTTAATCAATTTAATTTAGAGGCAGAAAAAACAGTTCCTACTTTGCCTTTACTAAGTGTTAGTAATGAAGTTTTTTTGTTGTAACATGAAGTTCTCTAAACAAAAAAATGTTTATCTGGGTCAAGGTAACCCAAGTTTACAGTACGCAAGGAACAAATTTACAACATGGAGACCACATGTGAGAATTTGGGTGTGGTTGTTGATGTTACTCAGTTAGATATGGAGTTCCTTAAGGTTCTGTCCTTGGTCCATTACATTTTATTTTATATGTAAATGATATTCCACATCTAACACAAGGCAAAATAATAACGTATGCTGATGACACATCAATATTTAATACAGGTCAAGATATAAATGTACTCCAAAAAGTAACCTTAGACAATACAGGCTTAGTAAAGCAGTATTTTGAAATAAATAATTTATCTATAAACCCAACTAAAACACATTACATTCTTTTCTGGACAAAACAATGTAGGCAGGAAAGTAATTTACAAATTTTAATAAAGAACAGGGAAATAGTTAAAGTACAAGGTACTAACTTCCTGGGGGTTGTGATAGATTGCACCTTGAGTTGGGAAGTACATATTGAAAGAATGTATAGTAGAATTAGCGGTAACCTAATTATAATTAATAGACTCTCTAAAATACTTAATATAAATGAAACAAGAATGTTGTATTATGGTTTGATTTGTCCGTTTTTGTCTTACGGAATCGTCGTATGGGGACAGAGTGCCAAAGTACTCACTCGGCAAATTTTTAATCTTAAAAAAAGGGCAGTAAGGTACACAGCAGGTTTAAAACCAATGGAATCATGCAGAGATAGTTTTAGGCATTTAAAGATATTAATAGTGTACTCATTATACATTCAAGAAACCATTTTATACACAAAAGAAAAGTGTCTGCACTGTAAACAAACAAGTATATACATATAACACAAGAAATAATAATAACTATCATAAATATGTACACAAGTTAGAACTTTATAACAGTAAGCCGTCAGTAGCAGGTTGTGTCTTCTATAATAAACTGCCTACCACAATAAAACAAATAAAAAATAACAACCAGTTTAAGAAGGAATTGAAGGACTTTCTTATTAAGGGGTGCTACTATTCACTAGAAGACTATCTTAATAAAGAATTTTCGAATATTGGCTACTGATAATCTAATGTGGGATTATATCATAATCATTATTGTATTCCGATAACGTATAATATAGACTGACATCCTATATCAATGTATTTTTGATCTACAGGGGGGAAAAATTATTAGTAAGTATTAAGTATTAGGGGGGAAAAAGGAATACTTTAATTCAGAAAAAAATTTGCCTTTACAAAACATAAAAATGTCATTCACTAAGCAAAAAGATATTTTTTTTACCTCATTTGCTGTTATGAAAGCATACAAACTGAGTAATCACATACATACAAAAACAATCAAATCAAAAAAAAAACTGACTCACTTTAAACATGAAGATGGTGGCAGTATCTTCCTCGGAAATTACTGTAACCACCTACATGACTATACACATATCTGTAGCTTATTTAATACTCCTATCAGCAGTTCAGACTATACAGCATCAAATGTTGGAATAATAAATTAGAAAGGATATGGAAGGAAGCATTTGCAGCCTAATGCTATCCTGAGATGTGCTAGTACAAACTATGGAAAACCATCAGAAACCTCACGTATAATACCCAGTCTCCAGCCCAACACTTGAACCTGGAACCTACCGAATATAAAGGAGTATTAACTAGTCAACTACGATGTTTGGTATATAACAACACTGAATCATATTTGACATCTTCACCACTGAGTCAACCTTAGATCTCAAATAATACAACAGACTCAAAAAACAAATGGTATAAGACAATGTCACTCATTAATGAAATTATTTACTGAAAGCAGATATTGAAAGATATTTAACACTAGATAAACAGCGGCTATCACAGTTTGCAGATCACTATTAAGATCATCCTAACTACGAATGGTAACCATCAGCCTAATCTTAAAACCTTGCATACCGTCCAGTGTATTGATATATAAAATAATGCATACAAACAAAACTGTTTATATCATCTGTGATGATGACCTCTTGAGGTTGAAACACGTTTGGCACCAAGTGTCTTTTCAAAGTGTAAACAGTTTTGTTTGAATGCAAGACTTTATATATCAGCCAAATCTCTGATTATATTTATTATATAAAACTCAGGATGCAAATCATCAAACAAAAGTGAAGAGTGAGTAATAAATATGAAAATGTGTTAAAGGCATCACACTATAACACTACTGTTTTCCCAGTATGTGCATGCATGAACTGAAAAAAAAATACAGTTTACTCTCTGGAAGTGGGAATACATAACATGCACAAGTTTCTCAGAGAAAGTAAAGACGTAATAGCATGCACTACCTATAACGCACCATCAGAATTAAAAATGTATCACGATACACATACCCCAATGCCTCACTACAATTAACCACAATTAAGTTTACTCGCCATTAGGAACAAAGTCAACCCCCCACCTCACAACACAAATACAATGCTTTATACCGATCGATAGAATAATAAAATAATCACCATACATAATTTCAACACATATTCGCATATGTGCCGCACATCACCCACACACTAAAGACGCCTCAATAAGAAATGGCGACATTTTCATTAAAAGGAAGGTTCATAGCTGGCGACAAATATTATACAAATTACTTCATTATATATAAGCTACAACTAGCCCACGAAATCATATACACTTACAACATAAGAAATATAGAATGGTGTATATATTTACCAGATTCTTGTAGAGCTATATCGCCTTCATCATCCGACGCCATTTTAAATAGGTGAACAACAGGTTCCCACCGCTCCATTTTATAACGACAAGCTCACCACAGATAAAGTAAACTAACAGCTACTTACTCCGTTAGTCAGAGGTAACAAGTAAGGAGAACTATACAAACCAAAGAGCGCATAGTGAATCCGCATTGCCTCATACACAGTAACAAGACGACCTACTCAACCCACTACTATTACTGAAATAAGAATCGAACCTAATGACAACACTACCCATTTATGCAACAGCATACAAACCCATCAGTAAAAAATCCATACGACAAAGCGGTCAAAACAGATTGTATTTACAATGATAACACTAAAACGTAGAAGGAATTAAACACAGAAACCGAACTTTTCGGCAAGTGACACGAACACATGAAAACAGTTACCTATAAAAATTATACTACACAAAGGAGGAGACTAAATAGAACATATATGTACAGGTACTTGCATGTATGTTAGCTGAATGTTTCTGAAATGCGTACGCTGAAGAACACGTTTATTTACTAAACCACGTGCAAATAAACATTGTTGTAGGAATAGAACAGAATAGGACAGAACAGAACGAATATTACTGAATCAATTGTGGTTTATGCTGACATTGTTAAAAGATGTGTTTAAATTGGCTTTGCTGTTTTGATGTGGATGAGTCGTAGCAAAATTCTTAAGTGCATATTTTCCTAGAGGAAAGAAGTTTAATAGTTCATTGATTCAGAGATCAGAGGAGCCGTCCGGGCACGAATTTCGGAATCCAAAGTGTAGCATCTGAACAAACTTAATAACTGTTATTTACATCGCAAAGACCAGCTCATTTATGTTCTATTCATTTCTACGAAAGAGTTTTTCAGACGAATCTGCTACAATGGGAATGCAAACTGAGAGCTAAAAAATGTTTTAATTTTCCATAACTAACTGTGGAAAATTGAATTAGGGCACATAATTTAGAGAAATATAGTGATTGTATCAGAACGTAGATTGTGAATTTAAGTTACAGACTTTCCCGACTTCAAACCAAAAAAAAAACATAATGTTTTGTCTCACTGATTTATACTCAAAATACCCCCCTCAAATAATCAGAAAACACAAGTTTAGTATCGTTTATATTTTGTAGTAAGTATAGCCGCTAGAAATTGTTCACATTAAGGAATGTCATCGAATATCTGTCTCATTCCTTCTACCCCATTGAAGAATTTACTTCTACCAAATTTCTCAGCCATTATAAACATGTAAGCAATAGTGGGTATGCTTCCCTGTATAATTATTTTTGCGGTAATGCTGTAGTTAACTGCAAATTACTGTGACAGCTATGTCATTTATATTTGTATTAGAAACAACTTTTGTATTTGTTCTAATCCATGTTCTACATCCTAGGCTTGGGTCTATGAAGGATCTATGGAACGTAAATAAATTCTGTTCTACTGGCGAACTCTTTTTGGGCAGAACAATGGACGTGTCGTCAGACAGAATACTAAATAATAATAAAGTGTACTCTGAAGCAAAAACTAGGAGGCATCGTACTGATGAACGCTTGGTCGATTTCATCCAAATATAATTAACACAAATGAAACACGAAAAGAATAAAGCAAGCAAGAGCAGTGTCAAATAGCTCACTAATGATTAACTCGGTTAAAAATAATGGAGTAATAAATGGGCCTATATGCATAAGGAAGCATTTTAATAAAATTACACGCGATTTCAACAAATTATCCTCAAAGACAATTTAGCGTTCCACGAAAGGCTAATAAAGAGTATGTGTGACACAGGTATTGAAGAGGTTGATAAACCCCTGGCTTAGATTCGTTGGATTCATGCGATCGTCCTGACGTTGAAAATATGATCCTATACCGCGCTATATCATGGCTGTCGATATTTTTAATTTCGA
The DNA here is from genome assembly GCF_977971745.1 of Zootermopsis nevadensis. NCBI lineage: Eukaryota > Metazoa > Arthropoda > Insecta > Blattodea > Termopsidae > Zootermopsis > Zootermopsis nevadensis. The sequence goes on from NW_028259145.1 coordinate 1,707,909, forward strand.
TAAGTCACAACTGAAACCAAAATGGCTTTATTTGTAGAAGTTTATGTATTCATAACGGTTTATTTCATAGTGTAATTGATATGGTGTCAGTTTTTGGTTTTGAGCTTTCGTTTCAGAATGGAAGTCTTTCATTGTTACGAATTTCTGTTGATGAGGAAGTTTCAGGAGGATTCGTTGTTATGGAATGAATTGAAAGCAGAAACTTGGGTTAATCTGAAAACATTTTTAGGCGCATTTCAGGACCGAGTATTGAAAACTAAAGTTGATGGTAGTGATTGCGTAGAAAATGATACCGATGTGTCTAGATATAAGGTACACACACACATTGTTACAAAATGTTAATTATCTCAGTGTTTTGACTATAGATTGATTTATAATCTCCCACTTTTTACAGAAGATTTCCGCCGATTTGTGGTTTCTAGCAGTGACACTTGAAAAGTCTCCCCATCGGCTTTTGGCTTTTCTAAACTCGGAACTCCGTCAAGAGTCAGAAGACGTGCAAATTCCTGGTCAAACTGTACTGGCCAGGTATCTGTCACACTACAATTTCGTAGAAATGCATTTGGATAGCATTTTTAAATATGGAGAAACTGCCACACTTCCAAAAGAAGTATGTAATGGAGACCTTTAATCTTACATAGAGTTCTTTATAAAATACTGTACTTCTGACTGTAATTGTTTATTGTGCTTGTATTGTTTAATTGACAGTTATTTAGGTGTAGAAATGTGCGAGTCTTATCTCTGAATTTCAACAACTTGGAGTGGATTCCACCTGATGTTGGCCGTCTTTGTTGCTTGGAAAGATTGTCCCTAACTAATAACCGTCTACAAAACAAATCAGTCCCACACACTCTTACCTTCTGCCATCACTTAAAAGAATTATATTTGGATAACAACTTGCTAGATGCCCTTCCAGGATTTTTGTTGGACATGCCACAGCTGTGTACAGTGCATCGACATGGAAATCACAATTACTTCAAGGCTACATTCATGTGGTATCACACAGATGTTAATGATAGGTATGTACGGTTATTATTAAGTTATTTAAAATCTTGACATGTATAAGCATTATTGTTGTTATACTGATGATGATGTGATGGTTTCAGACTTTGATGACAAATCAGCATGGACCCAGTTTCTGGGTAGTGTCATCATGTAGATATAGATTGTATTGCTGACATTTTGGAGACTTTCCATTTTTAAGGTGCAGCAACTATCCAGTCTGATTTTTATGGTACACGTCCTTGATAAATATTCTGTTTGTGCCACTGAGCAGTCATTTAGCTTTAACGTTTGAAACCAGAAGAAGTGTGAAACATAGGCAGCGCAGCCTACATATACATAGTACCATCCAATCATACCACTGCAAATCATCACACAAAAGTGCCATTTTAAACCTGAACTTTGATTTTAATGACCATTGGTGAGCTTGTAAGCTCAAAAGAAATTAGTATTCTAACAAAATTTCAGCACTCTTTATTTTTAGTGGTGTAGGGGTGAACAAATCATAAAAGTGTATTTTTTTGGCATTCACTTTCACTAGAAATTATGACTTTTGTTCCATACAAATTACCAAGCTCATATGGGGCTTATTTAAAAGCAAATGAAATTATCTTTTAAAATGTATGTAACTTACATAGTTTTAACATCAACCAGAACATCATTAACAACTGAGAAGTTAAAGCGTAAGAGAAATGACTAATTATCATATTTGTAATTAAGGATTAATTTACAGTATTACCACCATGTCTGTTGTCAATACTTTTTGCATTGTACTGCTTGCTGTGTTACAGACGTGGTAAATAATGTTCCAGAATTATGCGTTTCATAGTTTGTGCACATTCTTGATTTTATTACAAATGATCTGACATTTTGCTGTCTGTTAGACTATAACATTATTATTATTCAGTGTTCTGTCTGATGACAGGTCCATTGCTCTGCCCAAAAAAGAGCTCTCCAGTTTTCCCTATTCTCAGCTTCTCGTTTTAACTCCTGAAACTTCATCTTCTTTCCTTTATGAAGCAAATATATTTTTTGCAGAAGAGATTACATTTTGTGAGAAACTGAAGGTCACAGGTTATGTCAGGCAACATTGAAACCTAATCTACTGTATCTGAATGTGAATTATATATCTCTAAAAAGAGCATAAAATAAGCAAAGAAACAAACTATTAACACTATAAAAAAGACTTGTGTCATATGCGTTTCAACCTCAAGACGTCATCATCAGTGGCAACAGGGAAATGAATTCATTTAATCAAATGACTATGGCACTTGTATCTTTTTTATAGTGTTTATAGTTTATTTGTTTGCTTATTTTATATTCTAATACACCCCACGGTATGCATAGTTTTAAGATTCTAGAAAGAGCATTTCATTTATTATTATTATTAGTGTTCTGTCTTACGACAGGTCCATATATTATGAACAGGATCATTCCATCCTCTTCAGGCTGTCAGGGACCCGTTCATACATATATACATTCTTGGCAGATGATCCAGAAGTGGTTTGCCATTGCCTTCTTCTGTGTGTGAATGGAGTAATTGTTGGGATGCCACGGAGAAACCGGGGAAGCCCCCGGAGGAAAACTCCGTGTTGCCTAGACCACGGCCTTGCCCAACACAAGTTATAAATTCGGGCACCGCCGGGAATCGAACCCGAGACCCCAGGATTACAAGACCAGCGTTCTAACCGCTAGACCACCTCACCTTATTATTATTTAGTGTTCTGTCTGACGACAGGTCCATATGAACAGGATCCTTCCATCCTTTTCTCGGACTGGGACCTGTTCATATACGTTCTTGGCAGATGATCCAGAAGTGGTTTGCCATTGCCTTCTTCTGTGTGTGAATGGAGTAATTGTTGGGATGCCACGGAGAAACCGGGGAAGCCCCCGGGGGAAAACTCCGTGTTGCCTAGACCACGGCCTTGCCCAACACAAGTTATAAATCTGATCATAATAATAAATAAGTCCCATATGAGCTTTGTGGCTTGTACAGAACAAAAAGTTATGATCATTATTAGTGGAGCATCATTCCAACAAATGTAATTTTTTATGTATGCACCCCTGCACCACAGAAAATGTGATTGCTGAAATTTTACAAGAATACCTTTTTCTGTGGAGTCTATAAGCCCACCATCTTTCATTGAAATCTGATGTCAGGTTGTGGGCTATGATGATTCTGCATGGAATGACTTCATCACCCAGAAATAGGATCCAGATTATTGATGATCATGCTATGCTTAGCTTAGATTACGTTAGTTTTTACTCTTCTTATTAGTGTGTACAATTTACATGTTCAAAAGTATTGGTTATGTTCTCATGTTCGGTATCTTTCATCCACCAGAGTTCTACATGTGCTTGACGAGGTTCAGAAAAGGAGGAAACCGACCAGCAGTTATAATCCAGATAGCTTGCTGTTCCTTTCAGCTACAGCTCTAGTATCGTCAAATATTAATTTTTTTGAGCCAGGATTGCTTCCAAACACGCTTCAGGAATACGTGGCTGATATGTATCCAAAGTTCAGTATATGTGACAATTGCCATACAGCTGTACCATACAGTTCATCGGGTAAATTGTCATTTATGTATTCAGGCTTAGAATAGAGAGGACAACATTGAGCTGGAATTTGAGTTTGTTTTTGGAATTAACTCATTGTTACGTCATACAGGGGACAATGTGTTGAGCTTTTTTTTAGCTTGGAATTTAAGTTGATGTTTAGAACTTTCTACCAAGGAGCATGAACACTTTTGATGGCTGCTAACTGGTGAAAATTACTCAGAAATACTAACATTTACTTTTAATTGAAAATTTATGTTAAATTAAATTAAATCTGTGGCGTAACAGCTCCAGAGAGCCAAAGCCGACTAGCTTGACTGCTGGCCTCACGTTCACATGCCTAAGCAGAGGTGAACGATCATCCAACCAGATATAGGGTGATGTGTGGTCAGCACGACGAACCCCCAGCCATTGCAAGTTTTCATGACCGGATTACGCTACTCATTGTAGCTCCCCAATTTCCTCACGATGCTGGGTTGGCACCGGTCCCACACACTGGTCGAAAGCTCATGAGAAAATTTCTTCTCCCCCGAGACTCGAACCAGCGCGCTATCCGTATCGCCGGTCCGAAGCATGATGCCTCAGACCGCGCGGCTACGGTGGTGAAAACTACTCAGAAATACTAACATTTACTTTTAATTGAAAATTTATGTTATGTGTTTGGTTTTGACCTTGAACATTAACATAATTTTTAAAAGCATTGTAAGGAGACCTCACCATGTGAAAACATAAGTAGAAGAAAAAGAATTCATAGAGATATATGTGAGTCTCTATAATTAATTGATATTGTTTACTATGATGCTGTATCAGTTGCATATGTTAACTCTGCCTCCCTGTGTTCATGGAATTTCTTCGTCTGTGTCTGTATGTATTAATAGATATTCATAAGATTCCAATACATTGTAGTGTTGTGAATGTATTTTGAATATATAGTACAGATTATTTAATTTTATAATTGTATGATGAATTAATTTAATATAGATTTTAAGCTTTTTTCATGTATTAATACTGTTTTATTTTTGTTTATTATTCCGTACGTGAATAGGGTAGTGGTTCATATTAGACGTGAAATAGTTTGGCGCGCTGAACAGTGTTTGAATATTTCATCATTTATTACTGTGTCAGTTGAGGGACAAGGAAGGATTTTACTGTTTAATTGAGCAAAATAGCAGACTGTATTATGGGTATGAATAATGTACTTAAATTATTGTTCTATCTAATCGAGGTTTTTTATTTGTGCCTGGTTGCTGTGGGTTTAGTAATTACATCCGAACTAAATATTACTGTAATCTTACACAAGGTTTATATGTAGCACATAGCCGTAGTTTAGAAAGCGTGATTCACGTTGTTAGTTACCATTATTTTTTTTCCTTTATGTCAGGTTACAGAGTGTTCACTTTTAAGAACCCATACTTGGGAAACACGTGTGTGCCATTCCAACACTGGGCATGTTCACGATCTTGTGCAGAAGCCATTGAGATTCCGGCTCATCAAGAACAGATGCGAGCTGCAGAGAGAATGGATGAAGAGTATGACAATTATATTAGAGAAATTCAAAATGAAGAAATTTCCTTACCAAACAGAAGTTTCTGTACACTTCTGTAAGATTTGATGGGTTGTCTCTACAACAGTATTAAGATATTGTTAGCAGAAGCATTTTGTGAAATAATTTTGATATTGTTAAACAACTTACAATTCTTAAAAAGAAAAAAAGAAGGCTGAGAACATGCTTGTAAGTAAATCCTTTTATGATTTTTCTTGCATGTGTTAACAGTTTCTTAATCTGAAGTAATTTATAGACGCTATTGAAAGCTTGATGTAGAAGTACTTTGCATTTAATTGCAGGAAGAAAGTACAAAAAATGCATACCAGTGCATTTTTAAATTATTTATTGTAATAAAAAAAAATTCTAGAACTTAACAATAAAAAAATGAGAAAATTAACTTGAATTTTTTAATGAGGCCATAGTTCAAATTTTTAATTGCACAAAGTTATATGTAAAGTGGGTAAGATAGAATGAAGTACTTAACCAGTCTTGGTACCAGCTGAAGACAGGTTGAACACCTGACATGCCTTTCACTGAATGAACTTACTCGATTAGGAGAATTATTATTATTCTTGGATTTGTGTCTTGGTTCTTTCTCTGATAAGTGGTTATTGTGTTCCACCTGTTTTGTATGTATACATGAATGTGTATGTGCTGAATTTTGTATTGACTATGAAGACGCTAAGAAATACTGTAGACTTAACCATGTTACGTTCAGGGTGGGAACTGACAGAATATGATGATTCGTAATGTTTCTTCTCAGTCTGCCAGCTGTGTCTGGTGGTTGAAAGGTGAAAACACCAATGTTTTGAGAACCGTCTCTGTCGTCATCCTCTGATTCACATTATGTTTCTCTTAATTGATTACAGGATTCACCACTCCTGATGTTTGAAGGCAGCCAACGAACGAGTCACTGCCATGTTGGCAGCCAGTCCTCCGCACTTGTATGTGTGGAGAACACAGTCCGACGAATGTATATTAAAGGCTTATAAAACTTACCTTCCTATTTTATTTTGTTTTAATCCAGGGAAACAGCTAAAGGAGTATCATCATCATCGTATCTTTATTTGATTTATGCGTGCCGCTTGCTTTGGTTCTTTGGTCTTGACACTTTGGGAAATTAATCTGCTTTGTTCAGCTTCAGATATTTACTTTTGGAAGAAACTGACTATAAAAAAGTTAAACTAGAAACATGGTCCGTGAACCACTGTCTTCCTGAAAGAACCACGTACATGTTCAGTACAATTTTACCGAGCTTCAATACCTTGTATCTCTATTGAAATTTGGTTTAAACAGGCGTAGGAAATAAACAAGTGGGACTAAACATCAGGTTTTCTCCAATAAATTCAGAAATTTAATGGCTTCTTGTCAAATGTATTATTTGGTATAATTCATGGATACTTTGAGGGTTAAGTGATATTTTCAGGAGCAGCAAATAGCTGCTTATGTCTTGATGCGTAGCGTCATGAACTGCAGGAACATCTTACTAATACGATACTGGGTAATACAAATATTGGTCACTATGAAACTGTCGGCACTGTGTCAATTATATGTAATGCTTTGCATTTGTAATTGTTTTTAACTTCCTTCATAAGACATTTGTTTTATATTTGTTATCTAATAGTCAGGTCTCTTCCATGTTTTTCAAAAAGACATTAACTGTTGCCCTCGGTGGACTAGTGGTTAGTGTGCTCACCACTGGACCCAAGGTTTGCGGGCTCATACCTGGCTGAGGTGATGGATTCTTAAGGGTGAAAGATCCATAACACAACTTCCTTTGGAGGGGAAGTAAAGCTAGCATTCCCATGTCGTAGATTCACGGGATGTAAAAGAACCCTACGAGCATGAATGAGATGTTTTGTAAGCAAAATTCAGCGACCATATCTCACCCAAGCCTCTCCTGATTCTCTACTAGATGTCTCTAGCAGACAGATCAGGATTGAGTAGAAATTGTGCAGAGGCAGTGGGCTTGTCACTCACTATTCACAGATGCACACTTCGGACTAGGAAACCTCCCACATGGGAGGGGGCCAAGGCCTGACTCACGGTGTAGTGCCATTGGATGGATGGATTTGCAGAGTTTCATAAAAGCTGGTTCTATCTTCTATGCTGCTATTTGCATGTAATTTTAAGCTGTTTACATATTGAAAATAAGTATTTTTACTTCTCACTGCATGTACTCTTGCTATTAGAATGCCCAATTCTGTTTACCACCATTTTCTAGTCAGTAGGCAGGATTCCATACTTAAGAATCATGGTCATTTGCAGTTTTTTTTTTATTCTGAGAGAACTTGTACTTAGGTAATTTCCTGATTATTTGTGCACAGTTTTTATTGTTAAATGCAGATATGAGTGAAATAGGTTTTCAAAGTTTTTCTGTGATGTACTGTTTACTTCATAAGGGGGGAAGGTGTTGGTTTTGGGTGGGCCTGCGGAAGATATGGTCAAACTGTACCTTTTCTCAGTGATTTATGTTCAGTATTGGTGTTGGGGCAAGAAGAGGAGGTTTGTTCCAGGTGTCATGATGCATCTAAAGAACACCTTATGGCCATATGTTGTAGAAATGCATCCATAAATCACAATCTGAAACGTGTAGTGATTTTTAAAGCTGAAAAACCACACATTTTTTAGGGTACTAAAGCAAACTGCATTCCTGCTCATTATTACAACTGGAAAGGAGTGTGGATAGGGAAATTTATGAAAATTGGTTCCACAAGAACTTTGTTCCAGAAGTTTGGGCTTTCCTCAAAGAGAATGGATTACCATAGTAAACATGGTTGATGCTAGAGAGTGTGCACTGACTTTCAACAATGGCACATTGTTGTAAAGTTTTTGCCTCCTGATATCATAGCTGTTATACAGACCATGGATCAAGGAGTGACTGCATCCCTGAAACACTATTGGACTGACCTCTCTTGCCAATGAAGATGCCAGCATAATTCCATTGTGGAAAGAAATGATTTTGTTGAATGCTATACATGGCATATTTTGGATATTGTCTTCCATGAATCCAGTAACGTTGATCTGATCGTGGAGGAAAGTTCTTCCAGATCTAGAGGATGATGATTTGCAAGGTGTACCTAAAGAAGAAATCAACAAGTCTGAAATTCTTGACATGATGTATGTTATGAGAAGTTCTGAAATTGACAAAAATAACAGAGAATGGCTAAAGGGTTTTGTGTGTGAACTGGGTTTGTAGCTTATTAAAGATGTGGAAGACACTGTCAATGCTGCTGTTAAATGAAAGTGAGAAGAAGAGGATGAGAAGTGAAGAAAGATGGTAGAGTGCATCAGTCATAGCATGGTACATACATTGTCTGTGATATGGTCCTGCAGTTGATAGTATTAGACTAGATAGATCAGAGAGAGTTCAAATATGGTGTGTAATGGTCACTTCTTTTTGTGAACTGTTTAATGCTCCTCCTCACAGCAGTACATATTTTCCTGGCAGCTGTAATGTCATTTTTTCTCAAAATAAACCAGTTTTGTAAAAAGAATATAAGGTATTGTATGACATCTTATAATGTACTTAACAAAATATTTCAGATTATCTGTGTTTTTTGATTATTTATGCATCTTTTCCTATTCATTAGCCCAAATAATCAGGAATTTGGTGTACTTCAGAATGAAATGTGAATGTACTCATTAGATTCATTAGTTATATTTGATTGATGTGTCAGAAGTCACTGCTTGTTGTGCAGTTTTAACTTGCTTTGTGTACAAAGGCTTTATATCATATATCTTAATTTAAAAGTTTCATTGGACTCGGCATAGTATTGAGTTTATGATTCATTATGGTGATCAAGATGATGTGGAAGGATTATTCAATCATATTTTTACCACAGTTGACTGGGTGCATTATTCATGTGGAAGCAGGTGTAGAAATAGGAGTGAAAATTATTTTTGTTTTCTTGAGAGGTTGTGATTATTAAAATATGTCATGTCACTCCAGAAAAAATTAGTGTGTGGATAATAAAGCACAAATGTATAGTTTTATTGCAGTTGTATTACATATTTAGATACCATAACTTTTACCATATTCCATTTTAATTTGTTTTGCAGGTTATGTACTGCATGTCAAAAACTGTCACTGATGCTTGCACAGATACTGAATCTCAGTTCAGCAGCATGTCTTTGTAAATTAAACACCATCTATAATAATATTATTCTTGTAATATCCTTATAATATGTAGGGGATTTATTCTTACCACTGTGTTCCACAGTTCTTGAAATTACTTCATTTCACTTGGATCCAGGGTAATGTGACTGTGCCCCAAACCTACCTAATAGTTGCAGAGTTGCCTGTGACTTTGCCCTTCTTACTTTCTTCTACCTTTCACAAATTAGTGACACCAAATTATGGCTTAAAAGCATTAACGATATAAGGAGTAAAAAAACAAACTGTACACTGCATTTCCTCGTACACTGTACAGCAGTGTAATTTACCAATCCAGTCTTGACTATCACCACTGTAAACTTGAATAATGTGTTATTTGAGGCCTTAAAATGTTATGGACATTGATGAAAGACTCTCAGGTAACAAGCCACGTCAGGTAACTGAATGGCCACTCAACCACCTGACGCGGCTTGTTACCCCGAGAGTCTTTCACCAACTTCGGTCGCCATGAAGCTTCACTTTATACATTACTATGGAAGTTAAATTTTGATTTTAAGATCCGTAAAGTTTTCATGTTACTTGGTGAAGTCTGTTGCACATATCTGTTTGCAACCAGTAGCTCAGCTATGCAGAAATGACTCTGAATTTGAAAACCGGTACTGTAAAGCACATACAATTATAAGTAACAAATTAAACAATTTTGTATAATTGTGTTGATCTTGAAATGATATAGGGTTCATGAACCTACCTGTACCACTGCAAGCAGTAGTTGGTATTAGTATTGCTGGATTTCTGTACTAGTATTCCAAAAAAGAACAATGTTTAAGAAACTGGATCTGGTTTCTGACTCAGGTGAAAATGTGGAAGATACCTACTCAGTTGGGTCTGTTAGGAGCCAACCTCAGTAACTCCAGCAGTTGAAGTTAGCTCTTTCTAATGTACCTAAGAGAGTAGGTACTAGCATCTTTTCAACTGAGGACAGAACATCCGTGGCATAATAGCTCCAGAGCCAAAGCCGACTAGCTTGACTGATGGCCTCACGTTCACATGCCTAAGCAGAGGTGAACGATCATCCAACCAGTTATAGGGTGACCTGTGGTCAGCACGAACCCCCAGCCATTGCTAGTTTTCATTACCGGATTACGCTACTCATTGTAGCTCCCCAATTTCCTCATGATGCTGGGTTGGCACCAGTCCCATACACTGATCGAAAGCTCATGAGAAAATTTCTTCTCCCCCAAGACTCGAACCAGCACGCATTCCGTATCGCCGGTCCGAAGCATGATGCCTCAGACCGCGCGGCTACGTTACGGGACGAGGACAGAACATATAGTTTCTAAAATGTTATTCTCTATGGAACACTAGATAAGGGACAAAGGTCAGAAATCTGTTAATATTATTTGTAATATACCTTTATCAGCAGGTAGAGGTATATGTTATTAATTTGTATTCTATTTTTATATGGGCTTTTTATTAATATATGCACTTTCAGGAAAATGTTGCACCATGATTAAACAATTCTCTCAACGAGTTGTATTAGGTAGGTGGAGAAGCAACATTATCCATGACAATCATTAGCATTTCTCCTGTACTTTTAATATTAACAGGTTAGCAACAAGTGTTCTGGATGTTGTGTAAAAGTGATGTTCAAGGTTATTGAAAACACCTAATTTTATAATACTTATGTATAGAATCTAATCTGATCTTGTCCTAGTGTTTTTAGCCATTGTGGTGTGTGCTCATGTCTTAGATTTATTTATAAAGTAAATATGAATTACACTTTATTTTAATAACAATATAGTGTGATAGAGAATATTAACAATGTAAACTTTTAAATTTGGCATATATATATTCTAGCTTTACTGATTCTTACCCCTTGTGTTCTGTGTAGTACACTTCTTCTTTTGTTCAAAGGATCCCACATTGTCCATTTTCTGATGTGTGTGTGTGGACTTTTGTATGCACAGATCCAAACCTCCATGGTTCTGAGCCCTCATTCTTGACAGCTTCCTATAGTAATGGAACCTGCCTCATTGATGCTCCTACCTCAGATATTTACTCCATTACCTTATTAACTAGGCAAAATCTGTGAAAGATGGCATTACTGTAACCAGAGATATTCAACACAGACTCGAGAACTGAAAGAAGTATTGCTCTATGTCAGTGTTAACTATATAAAACACTCTGTACTTGAATTACCATTTAATTCTAGGAAAATTACAGATAACAGATAAAAGTAATGAATGTAAAAATTTCATAAAACAAGTCTCATAAGCTGCACTGGTATAAGGCAATGGAATATTGACTATAAAGAGAATATTAATATGAAGATTTCTGTCTTCTGGATTGTTGCGCTGTGTAGACTGGTACACAGCGCAACAACCCAGAAGACAGAAATCTTCATACTCACCGCTGTGAAAATCTCAAATCTTACACAGAATATTAATATCACGGATAAATTAACTAACAAACACAAAAAAAAAAAAAAAGCTGGGATGGAAGTGGTTTTGTTAACTGCTGTATTGTAACTGAAGTGTATAACACCTGAAGTGCTTTCAGAAACAGAACATAAATTTGGTATTTGTTGCCTGCCACAGACTGGATGGACAGGTCTGTACTACAGATGCACAAAGATCACATGCTGAATGTTTCAGTAGGACGGGAAGGAACACCAATCTTTAATACTGTACTTACTAATTAGTGAGCACCACACAATCATCACTGACATTAGGTGTGAGAGACCAGTTTCATGTACTCCTGGGGAAACTGACTATGTCCTGTAATTTAGCAAGCATTTATACCTATTCAAATTAAACGTTTCTTTTCCAAATATCATATACTGAAAGGAATAGGAAAATATCTGGTGAGATAAATATTACGAGGAAAGGACTCATAAATAACGCATATAAGGAAAATGACAGGCCAATGTAATATATAAAATAATAATATAACATATGCTAATATAGGACATAAAGGATATCTAAAACTGCACATTTTATGCCACACTTGGGAAGGTGGAACTCTTGATGATGTACTGAGAGCCAGGAAATTTTACCATCTATTATTGATTCCAAATTACAATCATAATATTTTTCTCACGTAACATATTTTTTTAAAAATCCTGATGCTATTATACTGTATATTACTTGTCCTTCCACCTTGTTTCATTTATTCACATAAGAAAAGAGCTTCAAAGGGACTTGGGTGAAAGCATAAGCTGGACTTAAATAGGTTAAACATCGGAAATACAAAGTATTTTGTTATGTATTTTTTCTTGTGTGTTATTAAATCCCAGAGTTCAATGGGACTACATACTCTCTGCAACTTAACTTGCATCCATCTTCAAAACTGCTTATATTTATAAAACAGTATACAGTATAAACCCTTTTAGAATCTTTACAAAAACGATCAGAATTTTCAAAAGGAAAATGTTCTGCATTAGTTGTAGAAATAAATACTTGCTAAAATCCCCTGACTCTGGTCACAAGTTTGTAAACAATTAAAATATTTTTGTTTATTCCTTTATGCAATGCGCTCTCACACAACTAATTATTCCATATTTACTTAATGATAACCACATGTCCCTCTCCATAACAGGCGCTTTCTTTCCCAGTCACTCTCAAAAACACTCTGATCATCACACAAACACACTAAATTCTTCTAAAGACACATTTTACACAATATTCACAATTTTAGCCACTATGTCAACGTGTAAACACACAAGACACTATCAAACCAAGTGTCTTCTCTAACAACAGATAATATTCCACAACCTCACATTGGCAAAAGGTATCACACATTCTGTAACTGGTGACCCGTATATCACATGCGAAGTAGGTTATCATCACTCTTAGATAAGAACTATGCACATTATAAAATTATGGCATGTCCAAAATAGGTGGCGCAGTCACTGAACAACTGTCATTATTTCTTAGTATCAGCAAGACTGGATTGTTAATTCTGAAGTTAAAGATATAGAAATGATTATAACTACACTGGAGCCTTCGTTCTTAAACATACTAAGTAACATGTAACTGAACAAAATGTCCATATACGTCATGCAGTTTCTAAGTTACATACAGAACTCAAGAATGCAGCTCATAAAAAATCCTGTACAAAAGTAGTACTCAGCTCCAAGCTTGTAAGAGAGAAATGGGTATAAACAAGGTGTTCATAATATGAAATTATACACATATTACCTTCAGTGTCAGTACTTACACTTATTTTGCTTTTACGGTTGACCTGTTTAGTTCAAGGATATAATACCATTATATCAGAATCAAAATATTGCTTATAAGAAGAATTACTGTTATATTCTGTTAACTAATGCAAAGTAAAACTGTAAATTATTCTTTGTAATTCATAATGAATTGACTTGTAGGAAAAGAATCACAGTACAAAATATTTAATGAATAATTCTGTTAAATCAGTGGTTCTAGTGTCACTTCTAATTCCTGCCATCATTTAAAGAAAACTCAACATGCAGGAAAATCAATGCTTCTTTGGAACAATGCACAATGTTGGTTGTCATACACTTCAGAAATTAAAATTCAATGCTGCCAACTAATGTCTCTGGGGAACAATTAATAATACATAATAAATAATTAGATTCAGAAATGTATTAGCAACAAGAATTTTTACTGCCACATTATTAATACGTGACATCTCTGATACAATGTAAATGTTCTTCAATTCCAAACAAAAACCTGGAAAACATAAGCCCAATGATGCTACAAGTTCATAATCAGATTTGTGGGTTGTTATGTAAGCCCCAAATGATGCATAAGATTCCTCAGTCATTAATTTGGCCTCGTTCTTCCTCAACTTGTAAATATTCACGTTCTAAGAGTCAAGGTCATTTATAGAAGTAGTGTTAACGATGACTAACTCTGATGTCATCTTGTCACTCTTAACAAGCTTCAGTAGCATATGGAGTTCTCGGGGTGATGAACAGACACCTAAAATGTAGCAAGCATAGTAACTTTTCTCTTCACTCACATACTTTAGATACCATTTTCTCCATCTCTATATCAGTGTCAATGTCATGATGGACATTCTCTTCTGCAGAATGTTTCTGACTGTTGGTAAGTCCACCCGCAGGACCTAAAGGTGCAAACCCTTGACTAGAGCTACCGACAACTGGTGACGTGTCTTTTGAGTCCAGAGCACTCTGAACAGCGGATGCGGGTGGAGAAGAAGCGAGCTGAAATGCTGGGTCTGCAAGGTCATCGAGACCTTCCGGAGTCTTCAGCTTGCCAAGCTCTTCCCTCAATTGACGAAAGTGCCGCTGAAAAGAATACCAATTATGTTCTCTATCTCATTCTGAAATAAACCCCAGAACTATAGTATCATAAATAGTATTAAAAATATATTAAAATTGGCCGTCAATCACAATATAAGATAATTAAAAGATTAAAATATCATTTTTTCGTTCCTTATCGAGTACTCGATTTACATATGGAACATTTACGACATGTTTCGGCTATCATAGAGCCGTCATCAGGTGTTATGTTATAAACTTTTTAACTGAATTACTGATTTTTAATGCTTTTTAGTTTTCATTTTTCTTATCATTTTCTCGTCGGTAACCAGCCACGATCCGATACAGTATACCTCCAATCTCTCCTAATACTGCTGCGATATTACTTCTCAGTCCAATATACACAACATTGGCATCACTACGACATGCAATTATATTAGTGACATGTGACACAACAACGGATGAAGATACAATATGAAGGACGAGGAAATGATAAGAATGAAAACTAAAAAGCATTAAAAATCAGTAATTCAGTTAAAAAGTTTATAACATAACACCTGATGACGGCTCTATGATAGCCGAAACATGTCGTAAATGTTCCATATGTAAATCGAGTACTCGATAAGGAACGAAAAAATGATATTTTAATCTTTTAATTATCTTATATTGTGATTGACGGCCAATTTTAATATATTTTTAATACTATTTAAATAAATCACAATATGACGCACCTACAATATCTTATAGTATCATCATCAATCATTAAATGGCACTTTATACAAGTTTATTTGATTATAAACATTAAATCGAACACAGAGAAAATTTATATGTAGTATATACTTTCTGTTTATAGTTTTCCTGCTGAGATTTGTTGCTTAATTAGTGAATTTATTCAGATATATGTAAAACCAAATTACACATTCCTCTTCCTTTTAAATGTTAAAAATTTATGCCAATTAAATAAAAATATATATGAATGTAAACAGATGTATGTGACAGTGATTTGATCTGAAGAGCAATATTAGCGGCTACAGAAAGACGTAAAACAATAATACAAACATTACCTTGAGAGCCAATGCATTCAAAGAAATGGCTCTTCCAGTACGTCTGTCTCCACACTGTGTTTCCATGTCTGAAATCCAGCCCTCAATCTGATTTACAATTTCTTGACGCTTCATCCAGAAATGTGTGTGAATGACCTGTAAAAACATAGTTATATTACCCACAATTACCTAAGTTACAGGCATATAACAAATCAGATTTTTATAATGAAAAAAAGATCAGAATGTGGATGATTTTAAATATTCAGTCCTACTGCCATACTTACCTCCCTAAAACATGGGCATGGATTACGAACTTGCTCCAGCATAGCCCACTTAACGGTAGCCTGACAAATATTGGAGTTGTATTCTCGTGAACTCTGGTTGCCAGAAGGCGTTCCCCTAGATCGCTCATAACCTGGTTCATTGAAGTATGGCTCCGGAACTAAGATGAGGGACTGTATAGACACCAGAACCTACAAGGGAAAAAGAGCGAAAATGTCTATTTTGCAGGGCAACAACCTTGCAAATTTCAGGCATTTTGCAGCTGACTGATATTTACTTTCCTTACTTGTACGTGTTTGCAATGAAACCCACTTTCTTCATACTGATTTTGTAATTTGACCACATGACTGCTGAATTAGCATGTACAGTACAGTCCAAATTATCTGACCTAACAGGACCGAAGGACAGTCAGATAATCAAAAATGTTGTATGATATGAGAAATGATAAAGATGAGGATAAATATAAACTCAATTTATAATCACTTTACGACATTACTAAATTATGAAAAATTAAGAAAATACAATACAGCATCAAATAAAATTTCACAAACAAAAACAGAATTTAACATAATGTAATTCTGTAAATGAAAGAAGTTATTTTTTTAAAAGAATTCAGTAATGGGTATTGTTTCCGAGCCTCCTTCCTTTTCTTTGCAGCAGGGTTACATAAAATGTAAAAGGTGCATGTTGGGGGAGTATCATTCATTCTGCTAAGTGCTGAGTTGACCGTCTATAAAATGGAGCAATCTGACATGGCAAGTCGGATAACTGAAGGTCAGATATTTGGGATTCTACTGCATAAAAAATCATCTCTTCATAATCAAAAATATAGCAGCTATGCGCATTTCCTTCCTAGTAATTAACTAGTTAATGACAAATTTGTAAATAAATTTTTTGTAATGTGTAAAAGTTTTAATAATAAAATTAATTTGCCATTAAGACAACAGTGAGAAGGAGGAATAAGCTTAATCTGTTAGCTAATAATTTTATTTGGAATAATTCATAATTCTTGGTTTAAATACCTGCAAGAAACTTGAAGTCTGAGCATTCCATTTTTCTTCTGGTCGTCCATGCCATGTATTAAGCACACTTAAGCACACTTTGCCATCATTATAGAGGTTTGGATTGAACCTGATAGTGTGATGACCAGTCGTCTCCAAGTTGATGAGCATTGGAGAATTGGGGTAGTCAGATGGGAAATACACATCAAATTCAAAGCAACCATTGGCATACGGTGTTTCAGCAGGCCCAGTTATCAATACCTAAGTAAACAAAATTACATTAATGACACGTACAGACTGATTTGGAGCCATGAACACCAATATTTTAATCAAACACTGTATTATGCCATCACAACCTTAAGATTCTAAATGCCAAGAAATGCAAGTTCAAGTATGATCAAATTTAATCAAATCCACATTACCATAACTATATTTTCTTAAGATATATTTTAATATTATCCTCCATCTACTTAGGTTGTCACTTTTCAAGTGGCCTTCCCCACTACAGATCTGCATGCATTTCTTGATTCTTTTGAGTATCACAGCCTGTGCAACATCAAACTAAAGTAATTACTAATATTCAGTTTTGTTTTTAAGTGGATGACCACATGCACTTCTTGTAACGGCTAAATTTTCTTATATGGCGATGTGTCATACAGTTCTCATTTAAAATTTTCAGGAGGTAACAGCGAACTTTAGCCCCAACCTAATAAAATTCAGAACATTATCAAGAAATATCTGGGCACTGTGTAATATTTTGCCTATTTTTGGAGGATGTGCATCAGACAACTTTTCCTATTCAAAACCGAATTTATGCAAACACCACCCACTTATGAGAAGAAAATGAAAACCAAATTAAGGAGAATCACAAGCTTCCACTATAACTTATCAGTACAGTACACGTTCATGTGACAAAACCACTGTTTGAAAGAGGAAATTTTTTTCAGAATGCAATTTACTCCTGCTCCATTCACTCAAGCAATGACGTAGTTCATCCTCGCACAGTTCATGTGTAGTGGAGATGCACAGTGAGTCATAGCAGGATATCTATTACTACAGTGCTGGAAGAAATGTTGATGCAAATAGCATTTCCAGAGGCTCAAACGTCAGCAATACTAATATTGGAATTATTATATACTCGCTATCTTTAAATGTATGACATAATCAGAACTGGACTTATCTTTTTGATAATGAGGGAAAACTGTCATACCTTCATGATATCAAGACGATCAGTATCACAGCGAACAAACACGGAACTGCTATAGGATAGTGGAAGAGAGGTCGACAGTGTAACTGTTTCTTGTGCCAGTCTTTTCACTCTTGATGGGTGGCTTCTTTCGCCTGCTGCACGCATATTTGACTCAAAGTGATACGAAACGACAAACTGGTATCCGCCTTCACTGCACTCGGTTATCATCTCGTATGTATCTAGAAACAAAAATATAAATGCTCCATAAAATTGTTACTGTGCTTGATTATACACATATAATACTTGCACGTCTGGAAAGATGATTACTCTGCATGATGTACTGTTACTGTATGAGACGAACAACAACAGACTTGAAATAGCAACTTTTTTTAGACTTTCAGTTGCTACCGGGTTAGAGAAACAATATCAACTGTTACAGATTACGTAACAATTACAATAAAATTAACAAAATATAATGTATATGAACAGTAAATAATGAAATGTTAATAATTATATATATCGTACTATGAACTCAACAAAAAAGAGTTTAAGGAGAACTAATGAGGCACTAATTTACAAGGAACAAAGAAATGTTAAAAACGTATTATTGGTTAACATCGACCAGACTACACAGCGCAATAACCCAGAAGACGGATATCTTCACGTATTATATAACTTGTAAATTTGCAGGGGTTTAGGAATGTTGACTTAATTCAATCAAAAACATAATTTTTTGTGAAACTTGTTAAGTTCTAACAGATAATACAAGCATTCATTTGTAACACACAATAATTAAGTAATTTTCTGCTTGCCATCAAATGCGTTTTACTATCCATAAATATAATGACAAGTATACGTACCAAACTGTAACTGCTTCATGACTTCTAAGTACCTCTCTTCAACCGATCTCTGCATTGGAAATTCTAAGTTGCCTGACACTAAACTGTCTTTCCCTGTTGGTGCTTCAACATCATCTTCTAGTACAAGACGATCAGTAGCAACCTGTAAATGAAACAAAGGAATACAAAACACCACGTGGGATGTTAAAAGAATTTAATTACAGAAATAAGTAGAAAGATGTACAGCCAATTAAAACCTACATGCATTTTATATTCTTCTAATGTTATATTAATCGCGCTTCTTTGAAACGATTCATCAAACTACAAACGTACATCATATCTACAAATATTTTTTTCAATACTTTCTATAACTCATCCCTAATCAATATTTAACCCTTTTCGTACCAGTAAATCAAGTGAGGTGGTTAGGGAGCCCTGACATGATCTGACTTTGATTAATTCACAGTGCATGCTTCTGTAGTTGCTGTGGAGGAGAGCCCTTGCCCCACTTATGTCATGGCATGTATGCAGCTGTTTCTCAGTTTCCTTATTCTTTACATCAAAACTGGTCATGATCTGTCTTTCAGAACCTATCTAATAACTAGTTAGATCATCTTTGATGCTATATAATCTGAGCTACTTACAATGTTGTTAAATAAAATATGCAGCAAACAGCAATTTTTATGCACAGACATATGTACGAACTGTACCAGTCAAAAGCTTCTAATTAAGTAAATATCTATAAGATTGAGGAGCAGTACTGATATATATGATACGATGAAATGTACCTTTATAGGCACATTTGCAATGAAGGTGCGTCAATTAGCTATGCCATGTTGCCTGTCTGAAAGTAATAATTCAAGACCTCAAGAAATTTTATACTGTGGAGTTTCTATTAGAATTTGCCAGTACATTCCAATTTTGGTTAAAATCAGACTACAATAAAAGACACTTTACGTGACGACTTACATGAATTTCTGCATGCATCTCGAGCATAATTCGCTAATATTTAATGGAGTGAAAATTTTTCTGAACAAAAGGAGCTGAGATAAATAAATATAACACACATCAATAGACTTTTCTATGTGTTTGGTAGTTGTTAGATAATTAAACAAAAGTGATCTTTCTTCTGTGCCATCTTGCAACTTGAGAGCCATTGGACTCAATTTGATCAAATTTTGTATCTGAGGTACCAGATCGACCACCCCGCCTAGATTACACTATTTATAACAGAACATCAAACACTATCATTTAAGAATTGAAAATCTACAAACAACACAGAAATGTTCAAAAACAGATTCAGTATGCATACATTTTCCAACTTGTTTGTTACTGTATAATCTACATGTTGGGAACTGTAACATATACAGAATAATTTCCTCATGAACTTTTTTAAAATCAGGGTATTTGCCCAAAATAATTTGGATCACCTGAAAGAAAGCAATGACAGATATGTGGGAAAGGTATCAATTTCAGCAAGTAGTGAGTGGAGTGACATATGTTACTTTTTAAAGTGAATATTTACATTAAAAACAATGCATCATGTTATCACAGCTTTCATTCATCTATAAATGGACCATCTAGAAGGTAAAATTCCATCTTTGTAACTTATATTATAGTTTTAGTCATTTTTAATAGTTTTATGCAGGGTTCCATAATAAAATTTATTTTTACAAAAAGAATAGTCCTCTAACAAAAATAAATCACTTGTGTAGTGTTAATTGCTTAACATCTGTAAAAGATGGGCATACATGAGAGCTACAATATAGCAACTCTGTTATGACCTTCTTAATGATTAATTTTCCCACACTCGCCACCTCTAATTCTACAGAGTTACAAATTAAGGTGGTGACTGGTGGGAACATAAATACAAGCTACGTTTGATGTGGATATTAAGTAGTTTCCTTTCAGACTTCCTGAAACCAATCGGTTGAATGCAAAAAGCACAAAATCAAACAATCCAATTGGAGAGATAAGGACTTCGCATTATTCAGTTTTATATTTGGAGAAGTTGATCCTTCACTCACTGTAATGTGGTTTCCACTTTCAACCCTTGCATTCCACAGTTAAACAGAAGTCACAGACAAACCTGTTATTCCCCATACTAAATCGGATTGCTAAGATGCAACCTGTCCCAAAGTTGCATTCACTAAGAAATGAAATAATTTAATTAGCTTCTGATTAATTCTATACAATTTTTCTGAATATTTCACACCCCACAAGTTCTGCCTACCTGTACAAGATTGGCAGTTTCCTGAATGTCAGGAATAAGGAGTGCCAAACCCTCATCTTGCTCTATTTCATCCTGATATTTTGATGGTAATCTTGATTTTCCATTGCCTTTTGATTTGTTGATTCTGAAAAGAAGATGGTTCACAATTGCAAACGTGATATAATACGCATCAAGCACAAATAGAGGCAGATATAACTCTTAAGGTGGCGACTGACTTGTAACATTTACTCGTAATGTAACATTCGCGGCGAGCATGTTACATTACACCACAACTGGTGAGGTGTATCGAATGCTCGTTTTGAACGCTCGGCTCGACCGTGCTCATGTGTGCTCCATTCATTTCATTCAATATGTCGGACGTGGAGGTTGTGTTATCTTTGTTTCATTTAATACGCTACTCTTATCTAAAGAACTCGTGAATGCTCGTTATGACGCCGCTCGACTGACTGACTGACTTGTAATGTAACACTCAAAGGGATTCGCGAAAAAACCGACAACACGATGGAGCGCCCGCGAGCGTGAGCGGCTCCGTTCGCTGTCTTCACTTGTGTAATGCTCGATTTGTAACACGTTACATTACAGGCAAATGTTACAAGTCAGTCGCCACCTTTAGATTTAAAATAATCTGGTGTATATATTTTCAACTTGTTGGTAGGCCAGTGAATTTCTTTTTTCTGTGAACCACGAGGAAGTGTGTTAACTATCACTCAGTACTGCAGCATTTATTTAAAATGTTAAAGAACATTTGTTCACTTAAATTTAATATCCATTACATATACCTGTCTACATAAATAAATATATTAAAAAACAGTGAAGTCATGTTTACTTACTTAAGGCGTGAAGCGTAAGTATCAACACAGTTCTTCATCTTTGTGAGTAGACAAACTACTGACAGTTCATCTCCGTGAGATGACTTCTGTCTTCTGTCCTGAGGCAGCAAGAGTGACACAAGTTGCGGACTAAGTGCCATTGCCCGAAGTAGTTGTAGCACAGCACGATATAATGGTATATGCCTTGCCATATCAAGAACTGCAATCATATGGTAACAACCAACAATTTTCCTACAAGGTTACTACGCATAAAAACATTAAGAAATTTCATCAAACATTAACAATATTCATAAGATATTAAAAATGGAATAAAAAATCTGAAAAAGAACATCGTTTGATATCTGGTAAAAATCTGATAAAAATGTACGCTAGCATAATGTATGAAAATTGTATTTGAATTATTTATCGTTTTGAAGCTTTATATAATTTTATACACCTGAGGATGGTTCTTTTAGGAACTGAAACATGTCGTGAAACATGAAAAATGATGGTCTAATGTAAATCGAATATTTCGATAAAGAACACCATTTAATATTTTAAATGTTAATTATTGTAATATTTTAATATTTAATAACAATTATTGTGATTAGACAGACAAGATTTAATATATAATTAACAATATTATAAATGCATTTTCATAAATGCTTTCTTATGTAACATAATTACAGTGTTGTTTACAGCATTATCGTAAACATTATCCTGACCATATAACTAACATCAGTCCACAATAAAGTACCCGTTCTTCTTAGCCTGCTTTCATGACATTATATGGCAAGATAAGCATATGGTACTTTTCAGTACATAACATGGGATCTACCGACAGACTTTAAAACACATACATAAGAATTATTAATTGGACTGTCTACACAACCTTCACAATTATTCTTATTTTTGCTACTACATGTTTCACCTTACATGATCACACAATAAGATCAAAAAGTCAAGTTAGTTTAAAACACCTACACTTCAATGGTTTCAAGAGAATGTTAGCAAAACTACTCGATCTGAACTGCACCTTCTAACAGTGAAGTTGTAATAACATAAAGTTAACCGTAATGTATATTGTCAGACTGTAGATTATGTCACGGAACGAGTAAAGTGGAAGTCGCTCTTCAAAAATGTAATATTGTTAAACTGCTGTAATTGAGATTCATTGGCTGCAAGCTGGTTGTCTGAGGAATGAAAATCAGTATGAATATAAATTATGTACAAAAATGGATTTCGAACAAGGTAAAATACTTATGCCTGGGGCTTAATTCTTAATCTCAGCATTACATAGAGGTGTATGATCACCTTCATGCCTTGGCTGCTTTAAACCTGAGCAAAGAAACCTGGTACCCACTGGATAGGATGTTGGATGGGCCAAAGAGATGGTCTGGATGTTGTGTCAAAGAGAAAAATCCTGCTCTATCACAAACGAACTCGTCTTTCAGTCCAGTCAGTCAGCTGGGATATCTCAGTCAGTACTTACAATAATTATGAGCCGGGATAGCTCAGTCAGTATAGTGACTAGCTACGAGCTGGACGGCCGGGGTTCGATCCCCGACGGGGGCAGAGGATTTTTCTTCTAGCCTCTGCGTCCAGACCGGCTCTGGGGCCCACCCAGCCTCCTCTACAATGGGTACCGGGGTTCTTTCCCGGGGGTAAAGCCGGCCGGGGCGTGATGCTGACCACTCACCCCCATCTAGTGCCGAGGTCAAGGAAGAGAGGAGCTATACCTCCACTCACCCCCCCCCCCCCAAAAAAAAAACGCCTACATGGCGTATAGTGGGACAAACTTTTACTTTTACTTACAATAATTACCAAATATCCCCCTGCACAATACAAATATGCCTCAGAATTTAAGTTTCTATTATGATCTTACCAGAATCATTTCGAAGGTATGAAGACACTGCCGGCAAAAGACAGGACTGCTGCAAGAGGTCATGGAATAACATGGGCAACTGCGGTTGTTCTGGTCCACTCTCACTCTCACTTTCGTCTTCATCTTCTACCGTGAAGAAGTTTGGAGGGATTGCACCGCCAGGGTTAATATAACTTGACAAAACCTGACAAAGAACAAGACAGGTGCTTGTGAATTTCCAAATGACCTATCGTTATAAAAATACAATAACTATGACCTTTACAACATCATATATTAAGGCTAGTATTCACTGTTTCATTAATTCTCTCATAAAAGAACCTAAGTTTAACAGTGAATCACAAAAACATGCATTTGGACATGTTCTGAACTGGTTCCATACATTTATCATCCTCACATCCTATTTTCCTATGATTCAGTTAACGTAAATCTCTTTATTTCTTTGGTCTTCCAAAATGTCAACTTTTCAGCTACTTCCCCAAAATACTATATACATTTACAATGCCTCCTACATGCACTACCCAAACAATAAGCTGTATAAATCACAAGTTCCAAATTACTTAATAACCTCAATACATTCTCCAATTACATCTCTCATATGCTCAAATATTTTCTTCAACACTGTTTTCAACAGCGAACAGGCCACCATTCATAAACTCTTTGTTCTGTCTATATGTAATCCTATTTATCTGTACTCCTTGTATCTGTCCATATGTGATTTTTCCGTACCTTCCATCAATTAGGATTATTTATGACAGATGTCAATTATGCAAAGATACCAACGCGTGACCACATCTCATGGCAAAATTGAGGTAAAAACAATAATTTGCTTGGCCTTCCACATTTGCTGGTAGACAAGTCGGTGTGGTAGGAGGTTAGCATTGACGCAAACAACACATTTGCAAGTTCAAGTCTTGATGTCACATGTTTTATTGTAACGTATGTGTTGTATTCGCACAAATACTCATTTAAACTCTGCAGTTGCACATTATTAAATTATATGTTTCAAAATTTCTGTGTGGAACTCATGCAAACAGCAACTGGAAATAGACTGTGATATTCAAGAGACAATACGTAGTTGTTATTTGTCTGTAAAGCATATGCAGTCCAGTAACCTTTTGCTAATAAGCAAAAAGTAATTATACGTATTATCATTCGTATTATCACTGTATTATCTAAGCAGCATCGGAAAGGCTAAGAGTATAAGGGAAGAATGTATTTCCTCTATTTTTAGGTGATTCGTCATTCGATGGCATTCTGATATGAGGATTTCGTCGAATTTGACCGAAGACAATTTTACTTGCAAAAAATATATACTTCGGAAGCAATTTTATTTTGTAAAGTATGTCAATTACTTAAACATAACATTAATTAGTATGTTAACTCTTGAAAGACCTGACATCTTAAATAAAATATCCAGAATCGTTGATCTTCAACCATAGACCTCATTTGTCTCAGCATGGACTCGATCAGAGATGAAACAAATTTGCTGTTTAACAACCTTATATTAATTACACTGTGGATTTCAGTTGATACTTGTCTTGTTATTTGAGAAGGATATCAGTATGGTTGATTTATTTAATGGAAATATGGAGAGGGTTCTATATACTTCAACAGTCAGCCTGCGTACTCTCCTTACTTTATGTTTCAAAGTGCAATGCAAGTTATGTCACTTACAAAGGGAAATGGCAAATTGAAATTTTCTGATTCAGCTCCAGTTTTGCTGTGGATTATCGAATACTAAATTTTAAAAGAACAGGCTTGCAAATCAAAAATATACAGAATCAGCAATTATTTTGATAACTCAAATACTGCATAAGCTATTCATGCACAAAATCTCAT
This sequence comes from Zootermopsis nevadensis, assembly GCF_977971745.1. Classification (NCBI taxonomy): domain Eukaryota; kingdom Metazoa; phylum Arthropoda; class Insecta; order Blattodea; family Termopsidae; genus Zootermopsis; species Zootermopsis nevadensis. The sequence continues at coordinate 1,733,510 of NW_028259145.1, forward strand.
TACACAATAAAACACTGTTCATCAATCACATTAATGGACCAAAAACAACTGTACTGTAAATTCCAGTGGGGTGTAAATTTGTTTAAATCGAGGCAATTGTTTACACTTTGCAAAATGGAATCTTCAAGAAACCCAAGCCTGAACTCTGCTAATTTCGGCTTTAAACACTGTACAGCACGAAGGAGTTTTCAAATGCACAGTTTGCAGATGAATCGGAGATATCCCCAATATTGCAAGTTTGGTAGTTCACAAGTGACTATGAATAAGTTTTACCTGCAGCAATACTGTGACATGCTCTTCTTCACTACGTTGACGTAACAATGCTTGTTCCACATTCCATGACTGTACAGTACTTCCAGTGCCAAAACCAGTTCCTTTAGCCCAATATAAATGTGATTTGTCATCAGATTTTCCTCGACTGTCCTGGCATATAGCAGTGGCTTTTGTGGCAGCAATGACCAACTGAAAATGAAGTTTACCATGTAGTATTTAATATCACAGGATACCGACTTCACACTCCATACAGATTCCTAGCATGTGCCTCATTTCAATCTACAGTGATTAAAAATACATTACATCCAACAAAAGAAGTCAACACACTATTGAAGATGGCAAAATCATTCTAATGAATAAAAAAAACAAAAAACAAGTGTAATTAAACAAGCATTAAACACACTTGCTGTTTCTCAACTTTTGCACATCACAGAAGCCTAAATTCTCAATTACAGTGGTAGAGTTTGCAATATTTTGGCTATATATTTCATTACTAGTTTAAAGTTTTGTATTACACTGCAAAATTCTGACATAAAAGTGTTAGCTATGTAGGAAGAATCCAATTTTTAAAATGGTTAATGAAAGTTTTAAAACTTCAAATGCCTATCATGGTTCAAAATTTTAAAATCTTACACTGAATACCGCTACAATTATTTCCACTTAAAGACATTTGCACACTTGCCATGTTGTACAGACGACAGGAAGTTAGAAAGTATGATGGGAGGGTCAGTGACAGTCAGATGGACATTAACACAAAGCTCAATAAAAGTGTTCCGAAGGACTGAAACTAAACGGGATTCCATTTGAAACCTTGGGTAACAAACTGAGAGCTTAGTGTTAGTGATGCACAAAATATTTTTCATGTAGAATATTATTTAAAAACTGGATTGCTTGGAAACGGTAAAAATGCATTTTATGGTGAGATTACTAAATAAGTTTCCAAGTAACTTATTAATTCACATCATGTCCTATTTTTGTTACCAACAATAAGAGCTCACTGTATAAGACCTGTTACGCCTTTCCATAAATTATCATTATAACAAATTTCTACAGGAGAGTGTTATCACATTTCACTGTAATTCTTAAAATTTGTTGCACAGAAAATTATCCAAAATTGTACAAGCAAACAATTATTATCTTCAGATACCAGTCTATACAACTGCAATCATAAGCAACTCCCTTCAGAAAATCATTCATTTTTAAATTCTGCTACTTTATACCAACCTCATGCTGAACTCCTGGAAGATTTATGTCTTGTGATTGATGTGTAAAAACAGAGAGGCAACCCAACAGGAGATGTACTGCACCGATATCAATGGTAGTTCGACGCAACAAAACCCCATCATCAGTCGTGAGTGGCGTAGAGTCAAAAAGTTGACGCAAGACTTGGAATGGCAATGTGTGTAGAGACCCAGCAACTGGAGAGCTGAAGATGTCACCTAAGGATAAAAAAAGAATCCAGAATTACTTATCTTACTTTATTCCATATTATTTAACAGGGCCGTATCAAATGGAAAGATTATATAGTATTAAAAACTTCAAGGTCAATTTCAAGGTATTCTTTTAGCTTTTACCTGGAAGGATGAAAACATTAACAAAGGAAGTGATTCAAATAAGATTCTCCTGTGTGTTTAGGTATATCATTCTACATGCTGGACAGAATTATGTAAATCCCCCCCCCCCCCAAGGAGCAACACTGTCTAAAGATAAAAGTAGACCCGCTTACTGAAGTCTGTACGTGGACATTTACCCAAAAAAATACTTGAAATTGTCTGATCAGTTTTGCAGAAATTCCAAGGCTCCCAGAATGTCTGACATACAGCGATTATTCCAATTTGGAAAAAAATCAGTCTGGTGGACTCAAGTCAGGACCGTGTGACAAAGGTGAAGGAGCTCTTCCTACTCATACTTTCCCACAAGATCAGACTGTCGTCAGCATGCTGTCATGCTGCATGAGAACACCACCTAGAGGCATGTGAGGTTAGAATTCTGAAAACCGAGGCCCATGAAATGTCATAGTCTTGATAGTAATCACAGGTGTGTCTTCTGTTGCTGTTGATGGCCTCCTAAGCCTGGGATCATCTCCAACTTCCAAGAGAGCACAATGTCCAACACATTATGATATGATCCTCTGTGCTGTCTCCGCAACGTCTTGCAATTCATTTGGGAGCCTTGGATAGGTTAACGCTACATGTTTGAACCTGTAAACTAACTTTCAACTATTCTTTAAATGAGGTTCTACATAAATCTTGGATCTAATAATTCTAAAATAAAGAAGATAACTAATATAATTACTTTCATATAAAAATTTATAATAGTACTCATTAACATTAATGAGAAATTCCCATTCAGTGTTCTACTTAAGACTTTACTCATTTAATGTTCCCACTGTCTCACCAATGCCTCGTGTCAAAATTCCTTATTCCCAAATAAATATTAATAGGGAATACACAGTATCTAATCTAACTGTAAGGTGGCAGAAACCATCAGATGCTTTTCTCCAATTTAACTGTTGTGTTCAATTACAATCTTACTATGGGCAGGAAGGCCACTCATTGACACATACCCCCTTCTCCATCATCTGTAACACCTAGCACCAGCCTGAGCAGACACTGAGCTTTCTTCTTGTCTCGGAGCAGAACTTCAGCATATCCAGGTAGGCGCAGGAATAAACCAAATGCTGCAAGGGAATGTGGAGGGACTGAAGGAGGTGGTAACGAGTTTGAACGGTTCCCACCCGTACCAGGTGATGAACTGCCTGCAGGAAGGGAATCTTCCAAGTCCTACAGAAACAAAATAAACTTGACAACAAACAACAAAATGTGGTTCCTTGACTTGGAACAGCAATACAATATGGCTCAATATAAAGCAGCCCAAAATGTGTTAACAGTAGAGTCCCAATTATCTAACCTTTGGTTATTTGACAGTTTTATCCAATGCACAATGACAAAAGTTTAAAGCCAATAAAAAGATTTGACTGAGTCGGCAATAGAATTAGCTAAAGATTATGGGATAGATAGGGACTGAGTGATTGTGTCCATGAAATGATGCTACCATGCTGACCCCAGAGCTCTTGATGATGAAGTAACAATATAATAGCATTATGGAAAACAATTATGGCATATTTTGGGTGTGGTCTTCCATGAATCCAGTAATGGTGGTTTGATCATGAAAGAATTTTCTTCCAGATCCAGAAGAAAATGATTTGCAAAGTTCTCCTAATGAAGAGATCAGCAAATTCAAAACTGGGAGTTTACTGTAGTTAAAAAGTCAGGAGGATGACCATACTTAAATTTATGAACTGTATAGCTGAAGTAAGATGGATGAAGCACGTTACAGCAAAAAACTGTACCAATTACTTAGTGTCAAATAATATGAGATGACAATTACATTCAGTGAATTTAAAGCAATGGGGAGGAAGTGGCCAAGGCCTGTACCATCCCATTTTTAAAACGGAGGAACTTTGAAAAACCACAAAAAATTCAATCGTGTTCCAGCTGGATTTAAAACTTGACACCATCTGAATACAATTCAGAAGGCTTGAGACAACATGTTCAGTAGAAATATGCATAGTAATTTAATAGAACAGGGAAATAGAGGAAGAAACAATACAAGCTATATATTCTTGTTCATAGGTCTTTGTGGCAGGGCGAGAGTCGCATCAGATATTTGGTATTAACCAACATTTCGGCAAGCTACATATTTTGTTGATGCATGGCACTAAACCACGAAGACAGCTTAACTGATATCAGAATAAATTAATTTATGGAGTTGCAGTAGGACAGAGGAGATCTATGAAAATGGGGAAAACCTCAAGCAGCATATTTTGTAACTGATATATTACGGTTAGTTATAAATTCCATTTAATCTTAGAAACCAAGTATATAATAAAACTTACATTAACCTCATAGATGTCATCACTGGCATCAACTTTGACCCACTCAGCATCAAGTGCATCTGGAGTTAAAACTTTGTCTGGAGTAGAGTAACGGAGCGTTTCAGGGTACACCAATGGTAGGTGTTGTGCTAACAGCGCCAAACCCCCCTGCTGAGTGAACACCTGCAGAGGCGTGGGTAGGCCGGGGTAAGACAGCAACTCGTCACATTCATCTTTCGAAGTAGCACCTATAAGATAATACATATTTTCTGTAATCGACATCTGTTTCTACAGTTCATTTATTAAAAATGTTGATAAAGATCCTTAAAAAAATCGTAATTTCATCACTTGTGTGAAATAAGAACATTATCATGATCATCACTGAGAAGAGCTACTTTTCTTTATTCACATAGATTACCAGGTCTTAAGTTATTTAAATGCACAGATGATAAGACCATGGGAGAATTTGTACTAATTAATAAAGATTGGGCAATGAAACTTAAGAATAGAAGCTGTGATGACACAATCACCAGCAGATTCGATGAACAAATTTTTTGGCCTATTCTGTCAATGTGGTTTTACTTTGAATAGACTTCTGATTTTAAATGCATATGTGCAAGCCCAAGGCAAAATTCTCAACATGGAGAATTGAATGTTGAGCTTTGCACCTCACAATTTGGAAAATATTATCCTGCATGGTCACCTGAGGGAGGATGTTTACACAGTCCCTTCCAGGATTATCGAAGATCCACGGTAAGACTTCAAGCAGCTGTGACAATGGTTGATGCCAACATGTTAAGCCGTGTTCGGGAATTTAATGCAGCAAATGTTTTTTAACTGAACTTTCATAAAATGTTCACATACCTTTGGTTTCTTTATTCGATGTAGTTTTGGCATGCTGTGTAAGTGTAAGGGCAATACAGGGAGTGCTGAGGGATTCTCCCTGCTCTTGTGCTAATGCAAGAAGCTGAGACAGTGTCATCTGACCAGGCAATGACACACCAGGGCACATAGAGTGCTGCAATGTTTGCTGCGGAACTGACAATCCTGACATAAATGATGCTGTAGGTGATGTTGAATCTGTAAAGAAAGAAAAGAGATATGCCTAAACATTACACCCTACGCTGTTGCAGCTACCAGTGACGGCTACAAATTTTTGTTGGATACAATAGAAGTAAGTTTATGTCTGCTGTTATAAGAAATGCTAAAGTGATCTTTGGAGTTCTAAATATCTATATACAAATTTGCAATGCTATTTAAGGTAAACAGACATGAACAGGAATTCATCAGACAACCACTGCAGCCCACTCTGTCAAAGAGACAACGGTATACTTGCATATACCACAAAATATTGGTATTTTCATGAGACTTTTACACAATACCTTCATTGTTCCCCATTGAAACCACACGTTTATATGAAACAGCCTATCAGGCTAAGTCCAGAAAACTGCTACCCATTACATTAACCTGAGGATGGAAACATCATACATGTTTTATACCTGTGAATCCACTTGAACGAGACTTCTTAGCAAAAGGTGATCGACTGCCAGCAGCTGCAGCATTCTTTGCATCCTTGACTCGTTTGTCCTTGGCTGTTACTCCTGCTGCCACAGACAACTGATCGACAAGTCCTAGTCCGATCTCCCATAACTCCTTCCGTGATTCCTTGCTGCCACTAAGACTTGCCACGTTGTTTTCACTGACCTTCGTGTCTCCCAACAAAGGAAGCAAATTTCCTGATGCTGAAGAGGAGAGTAGAAAATAAATACAAATTAAAACCAAACCTTCACAAGCACAAACTCATGTGAAGATGCAAAGTAAATGCAAATTCATGCGTATGCACGGGCAAAAACACAGAAAAAAATCTGCTAGTGTATCTCTTACTCGCTTAAATATCACTTAAAATTGCAACAAACTTGCGCAAGTGAATAATCACACATTTATAGTTATTTTTGTTAATAATGTTCGTATTTCAATGCTCAGGAAAAACAAGATTAAGATAAGTGCATTTACAGCAAGTATCTATTGGGATACAGATTAACAACTACCCTTTATCATGCAAATCTGAATTCACAAGACACTTTACAAATTTAAAAAAATGTTCATAAATGATCACATAAAAACTAAAACAATATTCTGGAAGACATAAGACACTATAAATAAAACTTGGTTGCTGTGATATGACACCTTGGATTCAAGTCCTGGTGTAGGCCGTGGGTTCAGATTTTACTAACCTGACACATGTTTTAGTATGTCAGCACAGGTTGCCTGTGTGCTTAGATACAGAAGTTGATGCTGGTGGCCAACACCATAACGAGGTTGGTATGGAGCACTCATTGTCACAGCAAGACTGCTGCGCTGAAGAGGGAAGTTGGCTTTCACAAACACGAAAAGCTTTTCATTCTCCAGAAGGAGTTGTAGCACCAAGCGACGTGTAAAGCCAGAAATTCCATGCAGAAATGTGACATCTGAAATTAGAAAATGACAAGCAGTACAGTAAAGTATGGTAAGAATTACCATACACCAGTCTAATTTAAGCAGATAAACAAGACAATATCAATTCTCCACGTGAAGCAAAAAATAGTGTTTTCTAAAGAAAACAGTTAAGAATAATCATCTTTACATTCATATTAACCAGTGTGTAAGGCTACAACACCACTAGGCAAATGACTTTCAGAAATTGGCACCATCTGTCTTTCAATTCAATTAATTAAAAATTAAATCCGTGGCGTAACAGCTCCAGAGAGCCAAAGCCGACTAGCTTGACTGCTGGCCTCACGTTCACATGCCTAAGCAGAGGTGAACGATCATCCAACCAGATATAGGGTGATGTGTGGTCAGCACAACGAACCCCCAGCCATTGCTAGCTTTCCTGACCGGATTACGCTACTCATTGTAGCTCCCCAATTTCCTCACGATGCTGGGTTGGCACCGGTCCCATACACCGGTCGAAAGCTCATGAGAAAATTTCTTCTCCCCCGAGATTCGAACCAGAGCGCATTTCGTATCGCCGGTCCGAAGCGTGATGCCTCAGACTGCGCGGGACTTTCTGTCTTGTCAATTGTAGCATTATCTGACGATGATTCCAACAAAATATTTGACTGTACTGTTGAATTAATACATATATTTAACATTCAAAATTGGGGGGGGGGGGGGGGGGAAATTTGTGAAAGGAATCAACTAAACTGAACAGATATATTTTTGTACACATACTTAGGTTATGTTCTACAAAACTTACACAAGCTTCATTCAAATACATAAAGCTGTTCATTGTGTATGAATTACAGATAGTGTGCATCACTAAATGAGACATGGTATGACAGAAGTAAATGTTGAATCACACAGAATATGGATGATGTTGAAGAAAAATATAAGGAACTACCTTAGCACTGTACATAATACAACTGCTTTTCTTCTTCCTATGGAAATCAGTTTAAAAGGTTCTTACTTTGATGCACAGTCTTCTGCTGGCTGATTACATCACAAAGAACCCTGGAAAGTAACTGCTGATTCGATGGATGGCACCAACAGCATCGAGACAGGAACTTGACCGTAGCAGATTCCAAGGCAGAAAATGATTCACTTGTGAGGTCACCCCTAAGATCAACCAAGAGATGCATACAAGTATATCGATTAGCTCATTTTATCACCATTTTCTCCACTAAGTGCCTGTATAAAACTGTGAAAGGTTCAGAGAGTATGAAGGAACAGATAACCTATTCAACTTTATATCAGTAATTACGAATAGTAATTATATGCGCCATCTGCTTCAACAATCAGTAACTTTTCATTTTGCATTTGTGGGTTTTTGTATGAACCTCAGTGTAAACAGTGATTCTTTCCAGAAACAGCATTAACCAATTGATCTTTGCAATGGAGATGCATTGTGTTTCCTTTGTGATGAGCACTGAATCTTTAAATGTTATTTAGACATGCCTTGGTTTCAAAGTGTCGAGCAATTTTCTAGCCACAATGAAGTGATGGCAAGATCAAATTACATGAAGATGGCTGTTTTCTGGGTTGTGTTCTAGTCTGGTAAAAGTTTACTGACGTTTCAGAGGTATTTGATGATGGAGGCAGCAAGAACCTCTAAAATGTCAATAAACTTCTACCAGACTAAATGATGCTACAACCCAGAAGACAGCCATATTCAGACTCACGACCATGAAAACCTCAAATCCTACATCAAATTTGGTATCTTACCTTGAAATTATTAGACTAAACTGTTTTGTTACAATCCGCATAATTGTGCAGCTAGCACATTCTGCACACCATAATACATAAAAAGCCCTTTAAATACACATGTACTACATTAAATGATGAGCCGGGATAGCTCAGTCAGTATAGCGACTAGCTACGGGCTGGACAGCCGGGGTTCGATCCCCGACGGGGGCAGAGGATTTTTCTTCTAGCCTCTGCGTCCAGACCGGCTCTGGGGCCCACCCAGCCTCCTCTACAATGAGTACCGGGGTCCTTTCCCGGGGGTAAAGCCGGCCGGGGCGTGATGCTGACTACTTACCCCCATCTAGTGCCGAGGTCAAGGAAGAGAGGAGCTTATACCTCCACTCACCCCAAACGCCTACATGGCGTATAGTGGGACAAACTTTACTTTACTACATTAAATGATATCAAAATTTTGGAGGAACATACTGCCACCAATCAGCTCTAAAAATTTAGGTAGTATGTTTCTCTGAAGCAATGGTATCTACCTGTAAGTCCAAAAGGGGTTACAACCCAGAAGACAAGCATCAAAAGTTAACATGTTTCTAATTTTCATTAAAGCTCATAAAATGGACTAAACACTTATATATACTGGAGAATTGTAGAATATGTCATCAAATTTACACAAACTGATTTATAAATATACACACAAAAATTATTATTTACCTGCTCTGTCCTTCAAAATCCCCACTGTCAGCAGAGTTAGATTTGTTGCACAAGAGACTCAGAAGTGGCAGCCAGAATACAGAACCTTCAGCAGAGCCCAACCAGTCTCTCATGTGACCTTCAGCACACACTTCTGCAAAGAAGTTGAGAACCATGGCCATCGTGTCAACTCTCAGCATCGGCAAACCTGGAATAATAATAATAAAAAGCACTGATTATGCTGCAAGATTCAATCTTAAAGACTGCAAGTCACATGCAGGACTTACATAAAATTAAAGCAATCGGAAATACATTTCAATTACATGTAAAAAAAATATTAATTTTATACATAATTTAATAGAATTATGAAATTAAAGGAATAAGAAACCTGAACTTTATATCAGTAACACAAACAATTTTATTCCACATATATTCAACAAAACTGCAACAGTTCAGAACAGAAAAATAATGAGATCAAACATCGCTATAAAATTAATCACTAGTAAAAAAAATTAATTAACTAACTAGATCCGAGGTTCCCAAAGTGTGGCCCCTCTCCCCTGAGGGGGCGAGTGGTTTTCTGGGGAGGAAATCTTTTTTTTAACGAAATATGGAGAAACATTTTTAACATCCTTTACTTGGTTGAGGCAGTTTAGTTGTCTTACAGTGCTATATACTCATAGCTAAATTTTATGTCAAATCTGTTTTCTTGCACTTGTTCTGGAAGGGGGGTGCAAGGTATAAAAGTTTGGGAACCTCTGAACAAGATGGTTTACCGAACCCAAAGGTTCATCACCGAATTAACCAAAGCCCTCCACCGGACCCTGTACTGGGCCAGCAAAATCCAGTCTCCTTCAACTCCTATCTCCCATAGATCCCACCTGAGATTATTTTAGACCAAGTCTGCAGATGTTAATGAAATAAACATTTTAGGTAACTTTTCTAGAATATTTTGACCTTTTTACAAAAATTCCTTCACAATTCTCATGAACATCAAACCAGCTCCGAGCCCATATATGACATGTTTATAAGTAATGGTGTGATTCATTTAACAACCCTGTCAACAGAACAGACCATAGCACATTGGATGATAGGATCATTAATAAACAATAAACTAAAAAGAATATGGAAATAAGTAGTTGTGGCTTCATTCAAGGTACAAGGGTTGTTCAGGAATGACTGGGACTTGCCTGGAATATAGGCCAAGAATATATCAACCACATAACCACACTTCAGTCTTTTCCACATACTCCCCACTGAAATCAAAGCACCACAGCTTTCTTTCTGGCAACCTTTGATGGATGCAGCAAACCAGTTTTTTGAGATAACACACACTGACTCACTCACTCACTGATACTAGTCTGCAAGCTGTCATCGTTCGAGAATTGGCGGCTGTGCAGTGGCTCACATATCTTCATCAGAAAATACAGTAAAGAATGGGAATAGAAAATTCTGTTGTTGCATGACAATGCCAGACTCCGTACCAACCATCAAATGACACGGCTGAATCGCAAAGCAGAGTCCATAAGTCAGTACTCTCCAAAAGAATGGGTGCTGTATCCGTCAGGAAGTTACAAGAAAGATAGCAATGATACATTGACCTCAATGGGGAGTATGTGAAATGTGATTGTGCAGCCATCAACTTTTAGCCTGTATTCCATATGAGTCCCAGTCACTTCTGAGCAGCCCAACATATGCCTGGAGGGACAGCGAAAAAACACAAAAATCCTCAACTAGGATAACCGTTCTTCAGGCCAAGATTTAAACCTGGAGCTCCTAAACACGAAGCAGGAGTACTAACCACTAAGCCACAACATTTAGTAGATAATGGTATCAGTATTATGCCAGAGAGCTTGACATATTCCATTTTATAATACAATATACGCCAATGATAACAAACCACTGGCATGTGAGATGAACTGGTTGTTATGTTACTGACAGAAAAAGGCATATCATGATGGCATTCCAGTATTTTAGTAACAAGACTAAAATAACTTCCAGTATTAGAAATTACTCGCCTTTATTGACTGTTAAACATACATAAACACAAACTGGAAGTCTTCATGTATGATACCTATGTGAGAAATGGTTCTGTAGGACAAGATGATGATTGTGATATCCATTTCAGAATATTACAGTTCCACACAGAATAAATCAACACAGGGTTGCAAACAAATTAAGACAGATATAATAGACACTGGAAAAAATATATAAATAAACGCTAGGTGTTGACTGAAGATAAATTGGATGAAATCAGTGCTAAGCTTGAATATACTCTAGAGAAATTGTTCGTTTGGACTTTGTACATCATTTAAATTATAAAATCACAAAATTCCAACATTTCAAAAGCTGGACCCTATGTTAATCAGGAGTCAAAGATGGGGGAAGAGGACAGAACATTAACCCATTGGGACCCTCATATGAGCTAGCTTCAGAAAACAGCTTTTGAAATTCTAGACTTTTATAAATTTATAATTCAGACAATGAACATAGTCCTAAAGAATGATTTTAAACATAAATTTTATTAAGTTCAACTTCCAATACTATCATTAATTTCCATAAAACTGTTAAATGACATCAAAATGTAGTTTGGTGTACTGATTCACGTGATGTAATACAGATATGATCAGTTTCAAAAGAACACACTACTGACCTTGAGAGTTTGTAAGCAGATGATTTCTTCCCTCCTTTCCACTTGCCTTATCTGCATCTGTCATTCGCGACTGGTTCACTTGTCGCTTTCCTGAAGATAAATTCTGTTCCTTGTCATCATATCTGTGGTTATTCTTTCCAAAGCATTGCATCCAGCTGCAAAATTCTGGTAGAAAAATAAAGAAAATTAATTATGTTGTCAACGCGGTTTTCCAAGTTCTAACAATTGCTTTCAAGTCAATTTGTGAGGCAATGCTTTTGCCCAAGGTAAGAGGTATTTTTTTTGTTTTGGTTTGTTTGTTTGTTTGTGTGAGAGGCGGTGGCTTTTGCTGGGACAACACTATTACTTGCTGTATTCTCTGCCTGTTGTGTGTTATCTCATGGGCCTGAACACTAACAAAACACTCCTCAAAGCACCACTGATTTGTATCTACGATTCTGAGAATGTACATTCCAGCAGATCACTTGTAACTAAGACAGGCCTGCTTATTTACTACACTCACAGTACAGCAAAAAAAAGTAATCAGACTGAAATAAAACAAAAATATGCAGTAAGAGTATTGTTCCGTGAGAGGCAGCTACAGACACACTGAAGAGTGACCCTGGCAGTGCTGCTACCATAACCAATTGGAATTACACTGTTATTTCGTATGGACATGCCTCGTGCATTTGCGTATTAATGCCTTATCAGAAACCAAACAATGGAACATGTCAACATCAAGTTTTGTGTAAAGCTGAGGAAAAGGAACATTGAAACATATGAAATGTTATGAATGGCTTATGCGAACAAATCTCTGCCCTGAGCATGAACATTTTGATGGTTTAAGCATTTTCAAGAGGGCAGACAGGATATAGAACACAAACCTCGCAGTGGACAACTGAAAATGACCTCCAACCCCAAATTAGTTGACAAAGTGAGCAATTTACTCGAGTGAGATTGCCAACTGATACTCGGAATCATGGCAAGTGACCTAAATGTGAATAAGGAACTGATATGGTCCAAATTATCACAGACATGGAACATTCGTGTTTGCAGCTTTTATATTGCAATATGCCTGCTCACACAGCGATCAATGTAAGGACATTTCTGGCAAATAAACAGGGTATTGCAGGTGCTCAATCACCCTCCATATTCTCACAACCTGGCTAAACCTTGTTTCCCATGCTGAGACTGAGACTGAAGGTTGACGATGTGATATAATTGATGACATTCAGACAAATGTGACAGCAAAACTGTATACCATCACAGCAGCCGAGTTTGCCAAGTCTCTCCGAAGAGTATATGAATGCTATAAGTGCATTCAGTCCGTAGGGGACTATTTTGACGGAAACGAGTAATAAACATGTTGCGACATTTATTTTATTTCAGTCTCATTACTTTTTTTTTGCTGTAATGTGTATGGTACATTGATCACTTTCATCCATCAAGTTATACAGTGTTACCAACATATGCCACTATGTCACCAGATAGTATCTGAGCAAGTTATGCTCATCATGTAGTGACTTTGTGCTCATTATGTATATCTAGCAGAGTGAGAGTGGATAAATTTACCACTTCTAACAGCTACATATATAAAGTTCAAAACACAGCAAAACATCACATACAAGGCAGTATCAGGCAGCAAAAACAGTGTAAAGCTAGTGACATAGAAGTATGGAAAAATCACAGATATAAACAACAAGATGTATAGAAAACAGATAGAACAGGGCTCTTGGTAATCCATCTCCCAACACAATACTCACTATGAGAGAGGAATCTTGGCATGATAGCAGAAAATCAAAGGACAGAATTATAGTTTTCCTAGCAAGAAATGCTGATGATCAGAGCAATTACCACTCCTTGTCATGGGGAAATACCACAATCCCTGTTGAGTCCAAAGATGGCATAACAAATACAACAAAACATCTGCTAAACAACAAAGCCTTCAGTGATCACTGCTGACATCTTCATAAGCTAAATGACATTACATAGATCAATGTTCTGAACACTGAGGACGGACATCTTGCCTAAAAAAGTGCAAAGGCTGCGGTGCTCTTTCCAGCAAACTGTCACCTTGAACATCCAGACGAATATATCGATTCTGACAAGTAACAATAATGAAAGCGGCTAGCAAATACGGCAGCAGCAATGACTGATGCACAACTGCTTCAATATGTTAATCAATTAAGATAGAATATGAAAATTTCTGTCTTCTGGGTTGTTGCGCCATGTAGTATGGTAGATGTTTACCATCTTCAAACTCACCGCTGTGATAACCTCAAATCATACAAGATAGAATATCCTTCACATTCAAAGCCTGGAATATCATGTTTGAGTCTTGATGTTCCCATTGATGACACAATGCTGGGCGAGATAAAAGATGATTGGTAATAGCAGCAACCTCATGCTAAGTTTATAGATTATGGCATGTGACAATGTTACAGAGTCATGTGCAGTCTAAGCAGCAGACTAAATATTACAGAAACAGCAGTTACAGCTATGACAGGTAAAGAAAGAAGAAGATAACCGAAAGCCACTACCATCCTCAATACTCTTCAAGCAAGAAATTATCTAACAAAGTAGAAGACTGACAAGAGTATATAACTGGTATGTGCAGTAAGACAGAAAACAGATTTTACGAATTAAGGGAGAAAAAATAAAAACAAACCAATATTTATGACAGCAATATCCTTAAAGATTAAATGATGCAAAGACCCTGTTTTAACATATCTGATGAAAACAATGATATATATAAAAATCTTGTAACAAAATTGTAAATATAACAAGGACATAAAATTCCATATAAATACTGTTACGTACAAAATTAATGTACTTTCATCATGAGAAGTACAGCATGTTATCAGCATTTAATGTTCAATTTTTCATCTTCCATCATTTTACGATATCAATGGCAAAACATAAAAGAGGAAATTTGTCTGTACCATATTTACAATTTGTGCAAAAAGTTTTCAATCAATTTAATGTCACTGTAAGTTATAACATGTCCAAAGAGGTTGAACTTTAACAGGAGAAACAGAAATGACAGATGAGCATACAAAAATGACAAAGAATTACTGAATTTCCTACCTATAATTGTTCCCTGTCAGATTATTTTTACAGCACGCACATCACTACTACAGCAGAGGATTACAAATAGTCATACCTACGTCACACAAACCATAAAAGACATTAATATACCGATATTAACAAGACTACTCTTCGAACATGATTACTACTTGTATGGCATTCAAAGAGCAATACTAACCTAGGACACCATGTATCAAGAGAGTTGGTAAGCCTGAATCCAACAACTGGTGAATAGCTGGTGGTGACTGACACGCCATTGCTACGGTCATCAACTGACATTCACTCAGCCTCATTCTATGAAGGTCCTGGATCATCAGATGATTATACCATTCTCCAATATCACAACTTTGTTCATTCCCTATAACCAACTCTTTTGAGTCATCCGAGATTGAAGCATACAATTCATCCAATTCATGGTCCTTCCTATACATAAAACAAACAGTAAATTATAAACCAGGCAAACAATATGAGTACTACGATAGTTCGCCAACAGCAACTTCAAGTTACCTGTCATCAGAGATGGAAGCACTGTGGTGTGTTGCCAAGTTGGGTACCAACACACCCATACGCTGAAGCAGAGTTGGAAAAAGAGCCGGTTTAATGTAACACATAGAACACAATAATGTGTCGATGGCTTTCTTTAATGCTGAATGTGCTGGCAAAATTAATGTCCATTTGTACAGAATACTGGAAAAGAACAAAATTACCTTTCACAAACATGTTTACAAAATTTTCTGAATTATCCACACATCTAAAAACAATGGGCATCAATATTATATGCACCAGTTGTGGTCTTGTGTGGGATATGATGTTTTCTAGTCTAGTAGGTGGTTACAGAAGTTCTAAGAGAAATGTAGCACCTCTGACTTTCAAGCTGATGTAAGGACAGGAGTGTGACGTATATGTACGAGGCGCGTCCCAAAAGTAAGTTTCCCACTCGTCCCACAGCTAGCAAACCTTATATTGAGCGAAGCGACTGTGCATACGTGATAGAGCAATGACGTAGCATGGCGCATGCACTAACGGTACTTCCCGCGTTCTCACAGTAGCATCGTTGCAGCTGTTGAAGATGGAGGTTCTTATTCCAGCTCCCGCCGACTGTGAAGTGCGGTCAGTGATAACGCTAGGCCGCACACGGCTCGACGGACAGCAAGTCTCCTGCAGGAGTTCAGCTGGGAGGTGTTTAATCATTCACCCTACAGCCCGGACCTCGCTCCCAGTGATTTCCATCTTTTCCTACACCTCAAGAAATTCCTGTCCGGTCAGCGTCAGCGTTTTGAGAATGACAGAGAGGCGGAGATGGTTGTCACACAGTGGTTCCAATCCCAGGCGGCAGACTTCTACGACACAGGTATTCAAAAGTTGGTCCCACGGTATGACCAATGTCTCAATTCCGGTGGCGAATATGTTGAAAAATAGCTGGACACTTGCTGTATCTGTTGCAATAAATATTTCCATGAAATTGTGTTTTGTTTCTGTAAACGGCCCCAGGGAAACTTACTTTGTAGACCAGCCTCGTATAACGCCAATGGAAAGAGGAGAATAAAGGAATAGAGATATGGAGAATGGGATGGTGACTGGGAGATCCCATAAAAGGCACAGGTCCAAAGATGGACCCTGTGAACAATAACATGCTGAAAAAGTCCGTGATGAGTGGTGAAAGGAGAAAGGCAGTCCATAGGGGCAAAGTTAAGAATGGTAAGGGAAGTGGCAACTACAATAGGAGGCTGGGTGAGCCCCAGATCTGGTCTGGATGCACAGGCTAGAGGAAAAATCCTCTGCCCCATCGGGGATCGAACCCCGGTCGTCCAGTCCGCAGCCAGTCACTAAACTGACTCAGCTATGCCTGCTCATACTGTGGTTACTTACCTGAACAAATCTGTTGTAACCATTCCTGGTAGATCATAATTGACTCCAGACTCGTGCCCTGCCCACAAGATAGCTGCAGCACTATGTACGTATGCTGATGACGGTGACCATATTTCAGCACTTCCAGGTTGCATGTACTGCTTATTCTGCACATTAAAATAAAAACACAGTAGTAACAACATGAAAATGAAAACCACGCAAAAAGATACTGATATGTAACTTTGCACATCTCTCATGTCCTTCATATATTACTAACACGCTTTTATGTAGTCAAGCTTATGAACAAATTTATAAGTCAGAGACTTAAGGTCTCATATATTTACAATAACAGAAATAAAGCCCACTGGCAAAAAGTTCTAACTTAACAAAACTTATTTAGTTGTAAAATATTTTATAAAGAAGGACGTGACATAAAGAAACTGAAACACAAATATTATTCTGGCTGTATATTATAAAATCTAATATTAAGCTTAATTAATTTGTTCCTTTCTGTTGTATTGTAAATTTTTACTATTTCTACCACTATTATCACTATCGCTATCATCACTACTAATACTATTATTCCTCCTGTAGGTCAACATACTACAGAAAGGATAGTATTATATCAAGGATATCTGAAGGGGGAAAAGAAAACACTTTAAAAATGTACTATGATCTGGAGACAGTAAGCCAAATCATACACCTGTTTGCTAAATCATATACAGTGAAACCTCGATGCATCGTTTTTGGCGGGGGTGGGAAATAAAAACGATGAATACGGAAAAACGATAGTTGCGGGAAAGCTTTAAAATTTTTTAAAACAACTGAATGTTTCTCTTTCAAAGTTACTTCTTTTTACCAAAAAAAAGTCTTTAATGGACAACTGGTTTGTCGAAACTTTACGTTTTAGGCCAAACAGAGCCCTTTCCACGTTCAAAATGTTTTCCTCGTCACGTTCACTAATATTATGCGCATAAAAGAACGACTTCACTTTTGCCAATGCTTCGGCAAAACTCGGCACAGCTTCGGGCTCGCTGGATGGAGGTTTCACTGTATACACAATTATGACAAAGAAAAAATTTAATTGTAAGCATAAATATTGTGTAACAATTAACAAAGTCTACAAAAAGCGACTACGAAACCATATATTTCAGTTCTTTGTGAAATGCGTTAAAAGGGAGAATAGTAAACAATGTTGGGAATCAGGAAGAGGGTAAAGACAATGGCATGCAACTAAACAATAAATTGCACAAACAATATTATAAGATAAGAAAGTTGTTCTTCTGGGATGTTATTCTGTGTGGGATAGTATGTATATACCGACAAACTTCAAATATTATAAGAATTAAAATCAAACATTATGTCAATGTTTAAGCAAGTGCTGTCAGAGCTGAACATACCTGCACAGCTGCACCTGCAGTTTCATGCAACCAGGAGAGCAAAGTGTTCACTCTGTCTTTCGTGGCCTCATCCTGTGTGGTGCATAACTGGTACAAGAGCTCCACTACTGAATCTACAACAGCAGATGTTGATGAACTGGACTGACCAACAGGCAATGATCCTGTGGAATCACACATGAGACTTCACTCATCCTCCTTACAAATATGAAGATTACTTAAATAATACTAACACAAAAAATTCTCTTCTTTTCTAAACAACACAGAAAACCCACAGAAATTTCCAAACGGCTAATCCTCTCTGTGAGGGCCTTCATTAGACGGAAACAAAATACACATATATATCCAAGACAATCTGTAATCGAAAATTATTTTTCTAAAATTAGAAATAAAAATAATTTATTCATCAAAATATTCAAATGTTGCACATTTCTCATATATTTACAAATTTCTTGCTTTGTTATGCAAATGTAAATTCATACACAAAAAATGAAATTTCCTACAATATATATTTCCAGACCAAAAGATAATCCTGGGATGTCCTTGGATGCAACATAAATAAGTAAAATGACTTGACACAAACTGCACCAAACTCAGACATGTCGTACATTGCATGTTTTAGTTAATATGCTGTTTTCAAGCAAGTCTTCATTACAAACCACACACAAAAATGAAGTTTAGTGTTCCATATTATGACTGGCTGAAAAACTGCAATGCCGCAAGAGAGACAATCTGCTAACATGAGAGAAGACGATCACGGTCTTCTGATTCATGTTACTGCGTACTCTTGTCGGTGAACCACCTCTTAGACTAAATGGCATCACAACAGCCACAACCTGAAAGACTGTCCCATATGTAACAGAATCTACAGGATTTAAAGAGATGCACATACCTTGAAGAAAAGCTGCCGCTCCATTTCTAAGAAGAGTATTTATCTGCTTCAGTCCCAGTTCACGATTATGTAGGCCAAGTTTAAGCAGAACTCGCTCCAAGTTGGGGGTAAAGAGTGAAGGTGAAGGTGCAGGAATCAACAACAGACCACAACATGCTTCCAGAAGACCAGAAACACTCGCTGTTGACGTGATTACTGCGGTTGCTAACTCAGACTCCTGACTGGGCAAACTAAGGCAGTGGTGTAGCAACCTTAACCAGCCCAAACTGCAAACATTTAATTTGCTTTGATGAAAATGAAACAATCATTCTTCCATTTAGGCTCATACATTCTAGTTTCATAGTGGATAAATCACTCTTTTGGTTTTTTCAGGCGAAAGTGGTTGCGACTAATTCTATTTCAAAAAAAAAAAAAAAATCCTATTCGTATGGCATGCAAATGTAGTCAAAAGTGTATTATTACTATACATTGAGTGAAATTCAACATCAGTCCACATCAAAGTATTATCTCCATTTAATGCACATCATTCAACTTTACTGCCTGGGCTAAAAAATGCATTCTCTATAGTGCTACCATCTATTAGAGTTTGTAATAAAAATGTCAACTGGCTGTCATAATTTAGAAAAGTAATTTTTGAGTGAGATTTTCACACTTTTGCCAATGTTTCCAAATTTTAAACATGTATGTGAGAGTAGAAATGTTTTTTTTTTAAAATATAATATTGGGTATGTGATTCACGGATTGGTAAGCTTAGTAATATTTTATTACACGCATAACCTAACCCCCATAATGAGTTCTAATGTTTATTTTAAAAATACATTCTTTCAGGAAAGCAATGGAAATAATAGCACAGAAATAGAGTTATATAACATTGTGTTGTAAGAAGCAAAATGACTTGACTCAACTTGAAAACTCGTAGTTTGCTTATCCCTAGTAATCGTTCACGTAATAAAAATTCATGAAAGTGTAAACTGAATTCAATGCCTGCAAAGTCATAATAAGAAGCAGAAACAATTTTACAATTTATTCTACTTTTTTATTAATTTCATAAGAAATTAACTGAGATTTAGAACCTTTTGTTTCAATTGAGAATTTTCAAAGCAGCACTTTGCCTGACGATCAAAAAACTGAATGTGTATAATCGCAATACCTTGATTTTGTGAGTTGTTCTTCATCTGGGACATCCATATTAGCAGTCCTAAAAACTGTTTCACCAAAGGTAGTAGAACCGAGAAGTCGAATCTGAGATAATCCAATATTAGACGAGTCACGTGGTTTATACAGTCTCACAAGAACGCTAGTGACTATCTCAGGCTGAGGCAGACTGAGGCGAACAAAGGTGAGTCCACTTGTTGACAGTGGCGGACAAACTGGGACGAGACCTGAGCTGCTATCCCGAGACACTTCCACAGCTACAGCTGATGGACAAGCTGGAAAGATTTGCAACAAATACATGGAAGATGTACTCACAACATCTAGGGCACTTCCAAACTAAGTAATTTCTTTAAAGTCACAATGGGTGACAAATACTCAAAGAGTTATAATCACCCTATGTGAAGCTACAGCCACCTTAATTTTTAGGGTCCATAAGACTGAAACGAGATATTATGATCAACAAACAGGGGTGAACAAATTCTGGGCATTAGGCTGCCAAAGGGCTTAGAAATTATGTGGTAACAGCTACTGCTCCGTGACTGGATGTGTAGAAGATGGCCGTCTTCTCAGCTGTGCTGTGTAGCCTGGTAGAAGTTTACTGATGTTTCAAATGTTCTTGCTGTTCCCATCATTGGGCCAGTTGGTAAACTTCTACCACACTACAACCCAGAAGGCAAACATCTACACACTTGCCACCATGAGAACCTAAAATCGCACAGACTACATGTAAAGGTGGCGACTGACTTGTAACATTTACTTGTAATGTAACATTCGCGGCGAGCATGTTACATTACACCACAACCGGTGAGGCGTATCGAATGCTCGTTTTGAACGCTCAGCTCGACTGTGCTCATGTGTGCTCCATTCATTTCATTCAATATGTCGGACGTGGAGGTTGTGTTATCTTTGTTCCATTTAATACGCTACTCTTATCTAAAGAACTCGTGAATGCTCGTTACGACGCCGCTCGACTGACTGACTGACTGACTTGTAATGTAACACTCAAAGGGATTCGCGAAAAAACCGACAACACGATGGAGCGCCCGCGAGCGTGAGCGGCTCGCATCGAGCGGCTCCGCTCGCTGTCTTCACTTGTGTAATGCTCGATTTGTAACACGTTACATTACAGGCAAATGTTACAAGTCAGTCGCCACCTTATAGTTTGCAGAATATTTGAACACTAAACACATTCTTATTTAACCTGACTCACAGAAGTCTGATTGTTGGTACAGCTTTGAATCAAATTTACCAGGACCTATTAATAATGTTCTTATTCTATCTACCACCTCTAAACAGAAGAAACTGTAATTCAAATCAGTTGTGTTTATGAGGATCATCTATTCCTGGTTATTACAATCACCAGACTGAATATTCAGTAACTGCGTTCATTCTCCGCTGAAGGGTTTAGCGTGAAAACTTTCATTTCTCATTTTCATACCTCCACCACAAAGACCAACACACGAACTTACATTTTCACTTCAAATCATTCCCCTCAATTTTAAAACTTTCCTGAACTCAATTTATATTTTTGGAGGTACATAAATTGCATCTACTACAAAACCTGCAGAGTTGCATGCAGAATAAAGAGAAATGTCGTTTAATGTAACTAAATTCAAAAGAAGTTATGACCTATCAGAATGCTTCTGCACCTTAACAACCCATAAAAGGTACTTACTCGCCAATGAAGTGAGGTGCGGCTGTAACTGCACCTCCTTCAACAACACGGCACATGGAAGAGTCAGAGTGAGGTCTACCCAAGTTTCATCTGGATAGAAATGATAGGACCAGGCTGGAGTTCGTGCTCTTCGATGAGGGGGCACAGACTGTATTAAAACATCGGCTGGTTGAGCTGTAGGATTGCTTGAACTTATGGTACCTAAACAAGCGATATTTCCAATTAGAAATTATTTTTGAAGCAGTATTACATAATTCCACGACAGTCAACAAAAATCTTCCAGATTCCATTCATGGCTGTAGTAACCTTAGTAAAGTTGTCCTCATGATTAATTAAAATACATCAAATATAAAGGTATGGCTCCAGACACATTCCTAACCTCAGCACCAGACAGAGATGAGTGGTCAGTTTAATGGTGTGACCGCTACGTGCTACCAGCATATAATGGACAGGCTAGTTATTACAAATTCAGAGAAAATTATGTGTTGTATCATTTTTAGTATGACTGTGTGTGTGCACGCGCACATGTGTGTAAGTTTTGTGCACATCACTTCCTTTCCTGTTTTCACTGCAGGTGAAATAATCTACTCCCTCTAATCCACATATTACTGTATGGAGGAGGAAAAAACAACAACAACAAACAAACAAACGCTACACAACAGAAATTATAATCTGAATTTATATAACATGTGATTAAAGATTTCTGTGTGTGTGTGTCAAAACTGATTTTTGTATACAGTTTCCTATTAGTCACTGAACATGAATCAAAAATATCCAGAGGAATAAATTTTGTTCTTTATAAGTAATGCAACAAAACTAAACCAAAACTGCACAATCAGTACAGCATCGATGTAAGATCTGTAACTTTCACATCAACTGAATGTTATGAAATCCTCTTCGGCAATCAAGTCATGTCAATGTCGAGTTAAAACCAACATTTTGGAGATCAGGTCTGATAATGGAGACAGAGTTAAGATTTCTGTCTTCTGGGTTATTGCGCTGTGTAGTCTGGTCGATGTTAACCAACGTTTCAGAGGTCATACTGCCTCCGTCATCAGGGCGATGAATATTCATCGCCCTGATGACGGAGGCAGTATGACCTCTGAAACGTTGGTTAACATCGACCAGACTACACAGCGCAATAACCCAGAAGACAGAAATCTTCATATTCACCGCTGTGAGAACCTCAAGTCTTACGAGACAGAGTTAGTCTCCAAAATATTTTTTTTAACTCAACACTGGCACGGCTGATTGCCTGAGAGGATTTTATAACAACGTACAGTAACTGCTTACAGGCTGGACAATCGTTGTTAATTTCTTAAATAAGGCAGGTATTATTCTCTTTATCACCAGATTCAGATCAGTTCTAGTGCCCAATCAGCCCAACAATTCACTGGATTCCGTAGATTGTTTCTCCAGACAGTGGCTACAACACAGAGCATGCCACTCACCATCAACTAGTGCCAAGGTTAAGAATCCATATACCTCCATTTCACTACATGCCTTCATGATATGGTGCTCAATAAACTAATGCAATAAATTATTCAAGTTGCACCCAGAAATCTGTTAACAGGGCAAAACAGAAGAGTACATCTAGGCTGAAGCAATGGTCACTTTATCCGCGTAACACCTACTGTCATAAAATCCGAACAGACAAAAGCTAGTTCTAATGTTAAGAAATGAAATAATACGGTCTGAAATGGAATAACTGTGATTGAAGATCAGTGCAACTCACCTAAAGGAGCAAAATTTAGGAGTCCCTCATACATCTCAATTGGACTTGGCAGTTTTTTGTTGTTGAGGGAACTGCTAGGGGGAGCATGGCTAAAATGTTGCATTACTACAGACACCAAGCTTGGATGTGCGTTTATCAGGGCCTGGTTACTCTTTACCAGATTCTCACAGATCACCTTTGGGAAAACAAAACATATATTTATTTATTCATGTATACTGCAAGTAGGAGGTATCAACAGACAATAAACTTTTAATAAATTCTACCAACATTCCATTAAAAAACACTCTATTTTACTAGTGAAGAAATAAAAATAATCACCATTAGCAAAAAGTATAATTTTAAAATGAGACCAACTACTTCTGCGGCTCTTATGAACACGGTAATGATCCCTTCAATTCCATAAGACACCGAGTGTACTATCAATTTCTTGAGACCAATGCTACTCCATGGAGTTAGTGTAGTTACTTAGCTCTGATACCCCTATCAATGTTCTTCAGTTAACAAATACAAAGGAGAAGATATAACATAAAACTGAAATGAACACTACTGTTATGAATATACATAATACTATTTGAGATTCATGTGATGCAGGAGTTATATTATTATTATTATTATTTAGTGTTCTGTCTGACGACAGGTCCATATGAACAGGATCCTTCCATCCTTTTCTCAGACTGGGACCTGTTCATATACGTTCTTGGCAGATGATCCAGAAGTGGTTTGCCATTGCCTTCTTCTGTGTGTGAATGGAGTAATTGTTGGGATGCCACGGAGGAAAACTCCGTGTTGCCTAGACCACGGCCTTGCCCAACACAAGTTATAAATTCGGGCACCGCCGGGAATCGAACCCGAGACCCCAGGATTACAAGGCCAGCGTTCTAACCGCTAGACCACCGTGGCTTCCTCAGGAGTTATATAAGACACATTAAAATCAAAATGTAATTTGTCCAACAACAATAGTACAGATTCTCCAATATTAAATTTCAAGAAACCTTGTTCTGTAGATTCACGGATGAAACATATAGACAGATGACGTTTACATTACGCATTTCACACGTTTCAAGCAAGGAATAAAACGGGGAAGACAGGTGAAAAAGATGACGTTCAAAAGACTGGAATCATGAAACACTTAGGATCAGTATGTACCAGCAGAAATGATTTCACATTTCCTGCAGCTGCATTTGTAAGACCATTTCTTCACAAAAAAGTGTTTTCAAGTTATGTACAATAACGTGATTTATACATACCCTGACACCCCCCATTCTGTTGAATTCTTCCAGGGCACTCTCCTTATCTATTACTCGTAAAATAAACCACAGAAGAGGTTCTGAGAGCTGCATTACACCAACTGCACCCACAGGAGGCTGCGCATTGCATGCTGAAACAAGTATCAGTTTAAGTCTAAAAGATCCTGATAATGATGTGTTGCAATCAACTCAAGTATTACTTTGGACCTTGTCTGTTGCCTCAGTTTTATGTTAAAAACCACACTGCATCAGAGACTAGATCTGTCCCCATCATCAGATTAAGGTAATGACAAAACTGGTGCTCATTCTGGTATGTCCCTTAGACACAATAAGCACCCTTTTTCTTCTTACTTTAATCTGATGATGGCCTCACTTATTGGTACCTACACCTTGCCGTGGTCGTGGGGCTTGAGTACCTCAGTGACCCCAAGAGCTATGCTGGCGGTAGCATAGCTACTGGTAGGGCGTCCCTAGCCAGATTGGTCAAGGGGGAGAGGTCAGACTACGACAGGTACCCTGGTCCTCCAGGTTGGGGGTTGGTTGCAAGGCTAACAACCTTGCACCGTAAAAAGGAAGATGTCTCGAAACCTCAATCAAAGCCTCGGACAGACAGACCTAACAGAGGACCGAATGGAAGAGGAGAATTGAGGAGGCCATGGACCGAATACAGACCGGAGAGCCATAGAAAAAGAAAGAAAGAAAAAAAGAATCTGATGATGGAGACAGATCCAGTCTCTGAAACAGTTGTCTAAAAAACTAAGAAGATTGACATGTCCAAAGCAGAATAGTTAAGTTAAAAGTAACAGTTTTTCTTAGTAACTGTCCACCATACAGTACACCTATATATATATATATATACCATGTACAAAAACTGAGGTAAAATTAAAGCAGGCAATCTCAATTTTAAAGTGATGCACAGAAAAACAGAGGCACAAACAATATATTCATTACTAAGACAAATACGCATTATCTTGATTGTTCTTTAAATTAAATGCAATTCCTTTTTTTCAGTACTTAACTCTCTGATTTTAGAGGACTATCTTAGACAGAAATAACTAACTACTTTATAGAGTAGACACCAAAAAAGTATATATGGAATGGGCAGACAGTTCCACAAATTTTAAACCTTTGCATGGGATGGGAGTTAGAGTTCAGCTTCACTCTCTAGCTAATTTAACCTCGTGTAAGAATGCACGGAACCCACTTGACACAGGAATCAAACCACTAAACATTGTGCGTGGCAAGATGGAAATATCTATGTAAAGCCTGAAAACTGCTGCAAACCACATCTAAACAGATTTTTTTAAATCATAAAACACATGTTTTTTGCTTATATCACAAAAACATTGTCATCAGACCTTGAAAACAACTTACCAGAAGACAGAAAATCAAACAAGGGCCTGAGGATCAACTGTGGTGAAGTAGCCTTCCGAGCCAACATGGCCAACAGCTGGAATACAGCATCCCCTACGGACAATGGCTCTCCAAATTCACCCAGTGCCAATTGTTCAGGGGGTGCAGCAGATCCAAGAAGCATTGCTAAGGTAGAACCACTGCAGCCTGCCAGAGCGCTCAACAGTCTCAGCATAGTTGGATGATGCTGCAACACTACAGAATTACATAACTTCATTCAAGATTCAGTTTGGCTTACATTTTTAACTACATACATGCTCCTAATTGTTGTTTACTTCAGCTTACCTGTAATATCACATATAAAAAATGTAGTCTTCTCAAGAAGTGAAATGTTAATTTCTTTTATAACATTACTTTAGTTACTTGAGACACATTAACATTTCAGCTAACCTCTCTGACAGATCTTTAAATTTCCTGTTGGGTCATATGAGTGCCAACTAAGAATAAAAATTATTCACGCATGTTATGCATCTCAAGGGTGAAGATACATGAGTGCATGGAATGAAAATAGATGTGCATGGAGGAAAGTGTGTTCAGTAACATATTTTCCAATACAAAATTCACATGCACTGTCCAGGAATAGAACTTCGGGTGCATGTTACAATCCAGCATTTGTAATGTAACAGTTTCCTTCATGACATACTTTGAGATAAACACTTATCTACAGTTTGTAGAATTTCAACCCAAAAGTTTAGTGTATTATCTGATGCACTCAAATTAATTTACATTAGTGTAAATCTGTAGAAAAGTTACAACAGCACTTACAAATATAAAATATGAGGTTTACATCAAGTATTTATCCTCATCTTATACATTCATTTGTATAACACATGAATGCAATGTAGTGAAATCACTTTAATTCTGAACTTTTTGAGATGGAAGAAATTTAAAATTCAGGGAGCTGAACTGATATAAGAACTGATCCTTAAAGGGGGGAAAACCCATAAATAAAATGGTATCTGCTAAATTATTTAAAGGCATAATGAAGCAGAATTGAAGTTGTGGGAATATGGGAACACCTCACTCATAAATGACTTACCTGTATCTGCAACACAAGGCACCTTTACCTCCTGCCTTACACCCTGCGGTTGACGTACATCAACAGAGTTCTGTTGTTCAGCAGCCTTATGCTCGTCCGTCTGACACATATCATTGTTATCCAACTGGGAATTTCCTGCTGCTAGGTGACCTGACTGACAATCCAATACCTCCATACTCTCTGCCTGCCTAACTGCCTACAAACCAAATGCATATAATGAGCTCTACAGATTTATGGGACTTATAAGGAGAATAATTTGAGATGGAAAACAGTACACCGCTCCCAGAGGAAATTATAGCAAACCCCTCATTCACTCTTTTGCGGGTATTAACGAAAAACAGTGTAATTGCAAGATATAACATAATAATAATTACCTTCATCTGAAATAATCTAGGTAAATTATTAAGGTCTGTATGAACATTATTAATACAATTTATAATCCCCATGAACTATAACATACAGAAGACGGCCATCTTCGTACTCACCACTGTCATAACCTCACATCCTACTAAAATTAGTATTCTCTTCAATGTTATGGTGTTTTTTTGACTATTTTATTCAGAGCTAATAATGATAATCCAAATTGTTTCACAAAGGAAAGACAAGTCCCCATGAATGTGAAAACATCCTGTTACTAATATGTTGAGTTTTTGTTTTAAGGAAATAGTTTTTA
Organism: Zootermopsis nevadensis; assembly: GCF_977971745.1. NCBI lineage: Eukaryota > Metazoa > Arthropoda > Insecta > Blattodea > Termopsidae > Zootermopsis > Zootermopsis nevadensis. The sequence continues at coordinate 1,761,319 of NW_028259145.1, forward strand.
ATTTATTTTGTATTGTAAACATGCTTTATCAAAGACATCAATTCAAATAAAACAACTGCATAGAATGCAGCATACTCAGCTTGAAAGCTAGAAAGACCCATGGAAAATGGTAACTGAATTGTCGGAGTACACGTTAGTTGAAAACAAAAGCTGACCAGTTCACAACAAAACATGTATAAAACCTGTGATTTCCAAATGAAATGACATGTATTTGATGGAAAATTAATGGGACTGAAAAATCATGGAAAAATGTACATTCTAGGAGCATAAATATAAGGTTTTAGTTTTGTATCTTAATGCAATACCAGTACCTTGATACATCTTGATAAAAAGTGTTACCATTTATAGTTTATAAATAAACAATATATCCATCTAAAAGTAACTTTCATCAGTCAGTTTGGTTTTGGAAAATATGGGGCTACGATGAATCCACTGGCTGTATTATCCAATATCAACAATGCCGCATTTAAACAACGACATTACGCTGAGATTAATTAATGCCATTAAAACATAAGAAATTACGTAGTTCTATTTTTTGACTCCTCTGTGTTTATTTATATTTTATTTGTAGTGTTCTGTCTGACGACAGGTCCATATGAACAGGATCCTTCCATCCTTTTCTCTTCTCGGACTGGGACCTGTTCATATACGTTCTTGGCAGATGATCCAGAAGTGGTTTGCCATTGCCTTCTTCTGTGTGTGAATGGAGTAATTGTTGGGATGCCACGGAGGAAAACTCCATGTTGAATAGACCACGGCCTTGCCCAACACAAGTTATAAATTCGGGCACCGCCGGGAATCGAACCCGAGACCCCAGGATTACAAGGCCAGCGTTCTAACCGCTAGACCACCATGGCACACCTCTGTGTACACTAAATAAAATCAACAGTAACACTAAACCTATTGTTGGTTAATGGATCATGACTAGCTTACAGCTTTGAAAACTCAGACAGTGAACTTGGAACAGGAAGATTCTCAGCATTTTCCAAACAGTAAAAACTACTTCCTTGACAAAAGCATGTCAGAGGTTAATTCAGTCAAATATTAAAAAATCTGTCATTGGAGTTTACAATAACTTTAATCTAATTCTTATAATCAGTTATGGTATTTGTAACACATAGTAAACATTAACACAAATGAGAATAATTGTAACATTCTCATATAAATAATCATTGCAACTTACATGTGTATGAGAGACCAGAGGTGTTTGGATCAATTTGTTGACTAATTTCAGCAAGCTGCATAGGAGAGCATCCCATGATGCTGGTTTTCCTTGCTTTGTTTCACCTCCCAGCACAGAAGCAAACAGGCCACCAAAACATGAGGAAGCAATCACATTCGATTCTGATACACTGCGACATTTAACTTTCTCTAGGCTCAAGATATATGTGTAAACCAAAACACCTGTGGAGAAATCATAAGTTATACAAATGTCATGTTTATATATACCGCATACTCTTAATATCACTCTGAATAAAAACTTAATTGAATTTACATCCTGAACTAGTTACACTAGCGCTGAACATCACCATTTCAATATTACAAACAGAGCCATTAACTAACTAACTAGATGGCTTACCGAACCCGAAGGTTCATCACCGAATTAACCAAAGCCCTCCACCGGACCCTGTCCTGGGCCAACAAAATCCAGTCTCCTTCAACTCCTATCTCCCATAGATCCCGCCTGAGATTATCCTCCCATCTACGTCTAGGTCTCCCTAGTGGTCTCTTCCCTTCAGGTTTCCCAACCAATACCCGGTGCACACCTCTTGTCCCATCCATGCGCGCTACATGCCCGGCCCATCTCATTCTTCTCAACTTAATCACCCTGACAATACTGGGGGAGCAGTACAGATTTTTAAGCTCGTCATTGTGCAGTTTTCTCCATGCCCCATCATCTTCCCTCTTAGGCCCAAATATCCTCCTCAACACCCGATTCTCAAACACCTGCAATCTGTGTTCCTCCCTCTGAGTGAGAGACCATGTTTCGCACCCATACAAAACAACAGGCAAGATTATTGTTTTGTATACTTTAATTTTCAGGTTCTTAGAAATCAGACGGGAAGACAAAATATTTTGAACTGAGAAGTAGCAAGCATTTCCGGAATTCAGTCTCCTCCTAACTTCCTCACGAGTATCATTTTGATTTGTTATTGTTGTTCCCAAATATTTGAACTTTGTAACCCTTTCAAAGGATTTATTAGCCACCCTAAGATGATTTTGCCTGCCTGTCTTCTGATGACGAGATACTAACATGTACTTAGTTTTTTCTGAATTTACTTCTAGCCCCACTTGTCTACCAGCCTCTAGTAAAACTTCTGCGTTCCTCTTTATTGTATTCATATCATCCCCCAATAAATTAACATCATCAGCATATGCCAATAGCTGATGTGTCCCATTCAATTGCAAACAGAGCCATTGCCCAGTGTAATGTCACAGTGAAAGAGATTTGGCCTTTATGCCATTTTTGTATAACCTTGTACGCAAAGAACTTCGGAGACTTGAATAAGAAATGTAACTTACCAACTGATTCAAGAATACTCATGGCTGTGCTCAAATCAATGTTAGCAAAGTTGAGATTGAGTAGTAATTCAACAAGTTTGCACTGAGCATCCAACGGTCCCTGTCGGTTAGCCAGGGCTCCTGAAGGTTGTACTAACTGATATACTAGTTTCAGCAGTAACTCTTTAAGTTTATTTCCATATTTACTGGTAATTGTCACAACATCACACCTCATCTGTAGTCTCACAAGGAAATCATGGAGGGCATGACAAACAGATGGTCCAGCCTGAAAATTCATCGAACAGAAATAGACCAATGAATACTTTGACTAAAAATGCAAATTTCAAATAATGCATAAAACATCCCGTCTTTCATTTAAAAAACTGTCAGGTATTTCTACATACCCCCCGCCCCTCCAATCCAATTACAAGTTTACACAATTAACTAATTTACTTACGCATCCTTTAGCAGAGTAAGTTCCAGTGTTCAATCCAGAACCAGAGAGAAAACGTAGCAACATGGGCACAAACTGTGGATCACCAACAATTATCTTGGCCATGCCTCTTAGCGAGTTTTCAATTTCCTCTACTGTCTCTGGTGCCCAGGAGGCAGCTGCTTCTGGTGATCCAGCCTCAGCAAATGGAGTGTTTGCTAACATTGTTAAGCTCTGAAATGCCAAACACCAAGCTCGCAGAGAGATGCCAGGATGCCATGCAAAGGCAGCCATTAGTCCTGACACTGCATTTGGACTGAGATATATACAAGGAGAAACCCCTGGGTCAAATGTTCCTAACACTCCCGGATCACATGCAGATTCCAAATTCAGGGTCAACCACAACTGTAGCACCAATTCCAGATTTGTCCATGAGTTCTGAAATATGAACAAATTTTCCTTAAACATTCAATCACACAGTAAAAATTAACAAGTGCACAAGATCAAAATGAATTAAATGTATCACAAAACCAAAATATGGGACAGGTTTCTGTCCGGCAAAAATATTGTATTTAGGATGGTATGTTTTTTTGCATAATTTTTTTTAAAAAATATGGCAAGTGGGCGCCTTGTAATTATGGCAAATGGAGGAGAAAACATCCAGATAAGCAGGGTACCTACAAATACAGATTTAATAAAAAGTTCTGCTGTAAGAAGAAGAGATGGGATATAATATTAAAATAATATTAGAAAACAGGTATGTGGTTATGTGAACTGGACTCATCTGACTCAGTAGAAGAACCAGTAACAGGCTCTTTCAAACATGGTGACAAACCTTTGGATGCAAAAAAGGTAGGTAATTTCTTGAGTAGCTAAGCGATTATCAGTTTCTCAAAGGACTCTGCTCTATGGTGATACGAGAACAAAATACTGTGACAGTCCATACTGTAATAATGATGAGAATTATACATACTTGCTGATGTAATTCTGTAAACACTTTGTCAAAGCAAGCAGTCAGCATTTGCAAGCTGTCAGGTTGGTTGCAATCAGTTTGTTGCCAAATTACTAAATTAGTCTCATCCCACGCAGAAGAAGCTGGTTGTCTAGCAGTTTCAGGTGGAGGCTGGATTGCTGCATTCACACTGACTGGCAAATTATAAGCTCCTAAAGCTGTCAGTTTGCGCAACATCACCTCAGCACTTCCCTCCACTCCATATTCTAGTCTTGCATCCAAGGCAGTTGATATGCTTGAAGTTGCACTAACAGGTACACGATTTGCAGCTCCCTTTCTTAGTAAATTTCGCCCACGTTCTAGTATGTCATCCAGGAAGTCTTCCAGCTCGCTATCATCAGATTCCAACAGTGAGGGTAGCTGGAATCCATTACTCTTGGAACATGAAGGTCCTAAAAATTATATTACAATAAATCCTATTACATCGCTCAGAAACGTTTCATCTTCAGAATTTCATATACAGTGAAACCTCTATCCATCGTTCCCGGAACTATCGTTTTCCCGGATGCATCGTCCGTTTTGTTCGGTCCCGGATACATCCCATATAAAATAATGTTACATTTTCCCGCTTCTATCGTTCCTCGAACTATCGTATTATCGCATCGATCGTTCAAAAATCTTAGTCCCGGCCCACAATTTTCCCGCAATGATCGTTTCTGAGAAATTTAAATGCTGGGTTTTGAGATAAATTAATACCGAAAGACGCACAATGTTTTTGGAATACACAGTAGCGGTAACCTGTTATGTCGCCCAACCAGCACAGATTCTTTTGGAATGAGGGGTCAGCGGTGCAGGGGTGATAGTTGGAGCGAATGGGGGTGCTCATTGTCAGAAATTTGATGAGTTTAATTAGGGTGCACTCATATTTCGTTCCAGCGATGCCAGATGGCATGTGCAGTGTGAATTTCTTCACAAATGCTTTTATTATAAGAACAAAGGAAAGGCAGGCAGAAACTTTTCATTCTTCTGGTTCATCTCGTGTCTTCTACAGCTACGTTTCGTTCAGTTCGGCAGTAATGGTATTTCCATTCTTCCTGTTATTGTCCGCGAAGGGGGTGGGAGTGGTGAGGAAGAGGAAGACGACGAATGCGAGCCCGAAGCTGTGCCGAGTTTTGCCGAAGCATTGGCAAAAGTGAAGTCGTTCTTTTATGCGCATAATATTAGTGAACGTGAGGGGGGAAAACATTTTGAACGTGGAAAGGGCTTTGTTTGGCCTAAAACGTAAAGTTTCGACAAACCAGTTGTCCATTAAAGACTTTTTTGGTAAAAAGAAGTAACTTTGAAAGATAAACATTGTTTTTTTTTTTTAAATTTTTAATGCTTTCCCGCATCTATCGTTTTCCCGTATTCATCGTTTTTATTTCCCACCCCCGCCGAAAACGATGCATCGAGGTTTCGCTGTACAGCCATTCTGCCACTCTGACTGATGCAGTAAAACAGTGCCAAATGCGGCCAACTTTACATAGATAATTCAGTGATGTTTCCACAGATTTTCTTGTATATGGAACTTCACTAGTTAAAGAGTTCAAAGGTGAATCAGTGAATAGCACAAAAAAGCCTACATGACTTATGTACCATTACATAATTTACCTGGTGTAGAAGCGTCAGTAGTATCTTCAACATTAAAATCCTCTTCCCCTTCCTGAATATTGTTGCTTGTGCTAGGTTCAGACACAGGCTCTTCAGGTTCTGTCATAGTAACAGGTGTGGCTACTGCAGGATCTGAGACGTCTTCTGCAGGACTTCCTTCTTGGCTGCACAGATTAGGATACATTCTCACTCCTTCCAGAATATCTTGCAGCAGGCAGCAGATGGCATGAGAAGACCATGGGCCACCCCATGAAGCTTTATGCTGATCATTCCACACGGCTAGTCTCACCAAATGAAGTAACTGATCTTGTGTCATTAACTCACCAAGTGTAATAGCTGGTCTCGTCGATACAACAATGCGAGCTACAACTTTACATGCCAGTAAGAACATATCTATATTGCAAGTGAAGTCCATCTGCAGAATAAGTGATACAAGTCCTTTTGCTACAGGTAGGCAATGTGACTGCGGGAGACACAAGTTCAGGTCACGCTCCGTTTCGCTCTCATCTCTCTCCCTAGACGTTGTGCTAGATGTCCTTGGAACAGGTAAACCATGTTTGTTGAGTAGTGTCGGACCATCATTCCGACGTATTTGAAGAATATCCTTAAAATGCTGTAATGGAAAAACAGAACAATTTTGTTTGCAATATTTAATCAGACAGAAACCTAAATTATGCGTAATTCATCTTACTCACTTTGGCTGAGTGTTGTTTCAATGTTTTCTTAAAGAACTGTTCTTGCTGTTTCAAAGCAGCTTCTAACTTGCTGGATAAGTTTGCTGCTTGACTTGAGAGTGCTGACAATGCCTTCCAGAAGAAAGAGAATTCTTACATAAAAAACAGGGCATGGTAATTAAAGGTTAAACAAGAGTCCTGCACAACACAAAGCAAATTTATGAATTTCTAAATACTACTTCCATAAGGTCAGTATTTGTAGGCTAGTTCCATTTTTTGAAGTGTGCCAAAGTAAAGCGCAAGATTTTTTCACGTTTTCACTTACAGAACAAACTTTTTTAAGGCCTCTTCTGAATTCCTTTTCTTTCTTCTGTTTTGATCTGAGCAATGCAAAGGTAACAGATTTGAATGACCACTATACCTGCGTTGATGCATGGAATGCTTTCTTTGCTGCTTCAAGATCTTCAAGTTGCTGCTTATGATGCATGAGACGCTTCTGCAATTTGCGCCTGTAACTTCTAGAAGCATTGCAGCGACTTGTGGTGGCCATTCGTCGCTGCATTGCGACTTCTCCTTGGATAAAATCCCAACGTGAAGCAGTACCTGGACATTAAAGAAATATATGTCAAGCAACATTAAGCTTCAGTCTTTATAATCCACATCAACCTCTTAATACGAAAGGTGACCCTGTGAACAAAACTTTGTAAACAGTATTGTTTTCTGTCAATGTGGTTAGAATCCCTTGTTTCAGTATCTGCTCCCCTTAAGCGGCCCATCCACGTACGAGTCTGGCTTGCGAGTCCGGCTCGGCTCGAGTTCCATTGAGCCAAACTCGTTTGTGGGTGGGGTGTCATGAGCCGAGTCTGCTATGCATGTGTGGTGAAATATATCCAAGCCAGACTCGCAAGTCAGACTCGTACGTGGATTTATGTGTTTTGTAATTCAGTGTATAAAGTAAACACACATAGCAGACATGGCTCCAGAAATATAACACACATCTACTAGCCACTTGAAAAAATCCACTTGTGCACAGTCAGACAGTACTAGTATAAATACTTTTCTATTCACCATCAGTCACCATTAAAAGACCATGTAGCGTGGGAAACTATTTCTTGAGCACTGAATGAAAATGATATGAATGCCTCTCCATCAAGTTGTGTGTTTCATAAGTTAAAACACTTGCTGCATGAAGGCTAAAATTTGTTGAGTTTTTACTGGAACTTTGGATAGTAAACCTATGCCAATGCCAAAAAATGTTAAACAGAAATTCCTCCATACTCAACTTATCTTTCTTTGTAAACTTTATTTTGTCACGTGCTCCATTTCACAATAAATGTCCAATCCAACGTATTTAATTTAATGAAACTATACTTCCATACACTGCCTGATTAAAAGTGTGTATATAAAAAAATGCACAAACAATAAAGCTAGTACCTACCATCTAGTATCTGTTGATTCTTACACCAAAACAAAACTGAAGTCAATAAAATGTTTAAATTAATACTACTTCACCTTGGTCTCTGTCCTTAGATTTATCAGCAATTTCCTCAGAGCAACCAGATGTACCATTAGTATCAAGACAAACTGAGAGAAAAAGCAGGATCCAGCCAATGAGGGACAAATCCATTTCAGCGCGCAAAAATCCAGCTTGATGAGTTGTGAGAGGAGAGAGAAGTCTGGTGAGAGTTCCCAGTACACTATCCAAAACTGAGCATCGTGTAGCACCACCACCTAGGGACTTCCTCCCCAAGTACGTTAACAAAATGAACACCCTACAAAACACATTAAAACCAGTAGCGACACTCCCAACATTCAGTAATTAGTAAAACAACATTTTTAAGGGGAAAGGGCAAACACTTCACTAAATAAAGACAATACATGCAAGAGAACTCTTGAAGATTTCTGTCTTCTGGGTTATTGCGCTGTGTAGTCTGGTCGATGTTAACCAACGTTTCAGAGGTCATACTGCCTCCGTCATCAGGGCGATGAATATTCATCGCCCTGATGACGGAGGCAGTATGACCTCTGAAACGTTGGTTAACATCGACCAGACTACACAGCGCAATAACCCAGAAGACAGAAATCTTCATATTCACCGCTGTGAGAACCTCAAGTCTTACAAGAGAACTCTTATTGCTGACTCAACACAATTGAAAATGTTAAGGACAGATTGTCTTCTGGAGTGTTGCGCTGTGTAGTCTGACAGAAGTTTACAGATGTTTCAGAGGTGCCAGCTGCTTCCACTGTCAGGGAAATTAGTAAGCTGCAAGGGAGAAAATGGTTAGAGATATGGGAACTGGCAGGACACAGTCAAACCTTGGCGAGACTAGACTAGTAGAGAAGAGGGTGAGGATAAGGTATGACCAAGGGAGCATGTGGTTAAAGGCAGCCTGGCTGGAAGAAGGGGAGACGGGTATATGCCAGACATGCACAGGAGGGAGGAAACAGCCCTTATTAGGATCCATCATGAACCAAGAGGGAGATCAGTGAACACCTTGCTCTCAACCAATCCTCACTCTACATGTCAAACCAATTCCTTGTGCACAGCTTACTCATTGCCCTGATGATGGAGGCAGCAAGCACCTCTGAAACACTGGTAAACTTCAACCAGACCACATGGTGCAACATCCCAGAAAACAAGTCATCTTCATACTTGAAACCATGAAAACCTGAAATCTCACATAATGCCAAATGCTGTCGTCCAGGAATATAACACAGCTTAAAGACAAATATATAATATAATTCAAGTCTATACACAAACTTTAAATTGTTGATGTTAAAATTTAAAATTAATATTGATATTTTGCGCTATTCATCGTTATTACGATGTTACAGTATTGCGCTTTATACTACTACATGTTTCAATGCATAGCATCATCTTCAGGGTTTTCTTATCTTTAAAACTACTCTATATTTTCAATGCAAATATTAATTTTAAATTTTAACATCAACAATTTAAAGTTTGTGTATAGACTTGAATTATATTATATATTTGAATTTAAAACACAAACATGACGCATTTAAACTATAAACAGATTAAAGAATAAACCATATTTACACAGCACTGCTGAGATTCATGCATATGAAGAAGAGCAGTATGACAAGTAACCTGTGTACTATAGCCTTTTCCTTTCTTCAAATGTTGTCTCACTTCAAAGCTCTTAACTAACGAAGCTTTTCATTAGCACAGAAAATTATAGGCTGAGGTGAGAGAATAGAGAGAAAAGAACTAGAAATATAGTAAATGAGCTCTATTTGAGCATTCCAAACCTAATGATCACATTCATTAAGACGAATATGAAGCAGACAAAAACCTATTGCAAGTCATGGATACTACGTTACTGGAAAAAAGATTTAAATGAAGGTTTCAATGTAAGAAGAGAATATGATTAGAGATTATTATTCATATATACCTATCTTGTGGGAAAATGGATGTATTCTGTGAGCTGTACAGTCTGGTGATAGTGTTCGCCAAGAAATCGCCCCACCACGGCTGAAGTCCACACATCCTCACAAGTAACGTGCATGCTGACAACTGCATTCGAGTGTCTTCTTTCACACAAAGGCAATGGAACAAATGTTCACACATACCTTGATCAAATGACTCATACAATGCCAATGGTAACTGCAAAACAAACAATATTATATGTTATCACAACTACATTAAAAAATAATAGCATGAAAATGTGTTGCAAAACACACTTACATAAGCAGTATGTTTCTTTTGACAATTACTGGACAACAGAATATTTCATTCTGACGAACACACACACAAAAAAAGTTTACTGTATTTCGGATTTAGCGTTAATATTACTACACAAGCCACGGTGGTCTAGCGGTTAGAACGCTGGCCTTGTAATCCTGGGGTCTCGGGTTCGATTCCCGGCGATGCCCGAATTTATAACTTGTGTTGGGCAAGGCCGTGGTCTAGGCAACACGGAGTTTTCCTCCGGGGGCTTCCCCGGTTTCTCCGTGGCATCCCAACAATTACTCCATTCACACACAGAAGAAGGCAATGGCAAACCACTTCTGGATCATCTGCCAAGAACGTATATGAACAGGTCCCAGTCCGAGAAAAGGATGGAAGGATCCTGTTCATATGGACCTGTCCTCAGACAGAACACTAAATAATAATAATAATTACTACACACACTGCATGAGACAATTATAATTTTCATATACAGGTTACATGATTTTACAATTTGATGTGATATTTGGTTAATGTCTCCACAACAAACAATGAGGAAGATTTTTTCTTGATATCCATGCGGTCTGAAACAATTCTGGCTGCGTCCTAATTCTGAGTCCGCATTTAATATTGGCTAAAAGGGGTAAAGAACAATTTTTTCCCCCCATAAAACTATGACACTCACTTAGCCAGTTATTTATGCCTTACAATAAACATAGTACCTCTACATTTGAGAGCTTACAGCTGCATGTAATAAAGGAATTATTTCAAGACCCTATTAGAATCATTACAAATTAAATTACTTCAACTGAAATCAAAGAAAGTATTGCCAAAATGTAAAAATGAATGAGAATCAAACTGACAAGTACCATGATGTAAACAAGACGGGTTCAGCTTCAACAAAACATGCAGAAGAGAACAAATAGTTAAGTGCCAAAGTAATTTCAGGGACTGAGACTTCAATTCAGTTTTGACAGAACTAGTAAAACTCGCCATTAGCAAGTCTCTCATTAATTCACGCTGATGAAAAGGTTTTTACTTACCCTGGGCACTGGTCCAATCTCATAGACCAAATACAACAACAGATCAAGAAGGCCTTCTCCAAGAACTCGTAACTTGTCTGTACAAGCTTCAGACAGCATTCTCGGAGTGCCTTTTATGTCCGGAAGAGAATGCACTTTGCCTTGTGCAGACTCAAGTCGTCGCATGACATTACGAACTAAATTTAACTGATGCTGAAATGTCACACATTCCTGGAAACATATAACAGTACCTTAAGTGCAAATATTTATGTGAACTGAAAGAGGAGTTTGCTAGCTTATCATGAACACAGAGTTCTTGCAGTCATCTTCAAGGTCATGCTTCTCTTTCTTAGATTCCTTTCAAAATCATTTTGCCTCTGAAAATTTTGTATGTATTTCTTGTTTCCCTTACCCAAGCTAAGTCCCATACATCAAGCCTTCATGTAATTAAAAAGTCTTCATCATTACGCAATGTCCTCCGTTACCAACACATTACTTCATCTCTCTTGGGTGTAATGAAAAACAAAGGGATCAACTTATTCCGAGAATTAATACCAAACACAGAACAAAAATTTGTCCTAGTCTTCACATGTTACCAGACTATGGCACTGAAATAAGGGACAAGCCTGTATATACACTGCCTGACTCCTTATCATGACTTAAATGGTATGAGACACTGAATTCTTATCTATTTGTTGTGGTTTATTAGTGGTTTCAGTAGCAAAACTAGTGAAAAATGATCGGATGATTAATGAACAAAGAATATGGAAAGAAGCAATTGTAGCTTAATTTAAGTTACTACCCTGGCCTTTGCCTGGAAAGACTGAGGAAAAGCATGAATTTTAAAAAATCCAGTCCATAAACTTGGTAAGGTGACAGACATTTCCTGTACATTCATATTTCACTGCATGACCTAAATTTGTTTAATCTTAGGCAAAAATCTTAATTACGATAAGTCAGTTCAAAACGTACTGCCCACTACAAGTCTTTTCTGAAAGGGTTAGTACCATAAATTTAAATGCTTATTAGACTTACCTGATATGCTGTCAAAATTTTTTGTCCCTCAGGGCTAGGAAAGTACTTCTCTATGTCTCTTCCTCTCTGAAGATAATGGTGCATGTGAACTACATTAGGAATTTCTGAAGTCAGCAAAGGAGTAAGGAACTCTTGGAGTTTGGCACAAGCTAAACTATAGCGACAGTGAATGTCTTCAAACAATGCTGACAGCACAGACAATTGAGCCTGAAATAATTATTAAATTAATACCAGGATGCACTAAATGTGCTATGCTGAAGTGGTGCACACTGCAGATTTATGAACACTTTTACGGGATAATTTTTCAGAGTACCAAGACACGGAGCAACAGCCGAGATGATCATGGATATAAAACATATGGTTTACGACTGACGTAAAAGAATATAAGTTTAAAGTCCAAAACATAGTTTCCTTGATGCAGGATGCCAAATCTAAAAGAGAAACTGGGTACACTATTATCTCAATTGCAAGCAGACTTATTATCATCGCTACCTTTATGTCCTGATTAATCATGAATAGTACTGTGTAAAACCTGTAAATTTCTATGAACTGCCAAGTAATTTGGTAACCATTTAGAAAACAGGTCTTTTCCAGGTTCACAAAAATGTATGTATAAAATGAGAGTATTTCTTACATTCTTTTTATCGCAGGAAATGATGCAGTCCGGCACCGGTGACGCAAATCTCACATAGACAGAAAATTGTATGGTTCTATTTACAAATTTGTGTATATACCAAATTAAAACAATGCATTCCATTTAATTTTATTCGACTACTATGGACCCTTCAATATTCCACTCCACAATTTGCTTCCATTACCATTACACCAGTCTGAGTCACACTGCGCAAATTCTTCGCTCTGCTAACACAAAATATATCAACAACCAACAAACTTACTTGGATATTGTTTTCTGAGAAGCCTTGAACTTCACTTGTCTCCGGATAACATTCGCCAGGTAGAATAACTATGTGTCCATAGAAAGAACCTATTGGAATCTTACATCTTGTAGTACTCATTCCGTATCTTCCGATGGTCGTGATCTAAAGACATACAAATTTGATCCTGTCTTAACACACAGAAGAAGATAGTTGGCTGTGGAAAGTGGGGAGCAAAATGTAAACCTTATGTATTTTAACAGTTCCATCTTCAGGATGAAGTGATTTCACTCTGAAGATGGAAGTGAAACATTTCTTTAAAATCTTAAACACCTACAAGACCGCATAATGTCACACCTTCATTGTTGTGAGAACCTCAAATCACTACGAAAGTAAATCGGTTCATGGAAATATGAGTGGGCACTCTGACTTAGACTGATATCTCAACCCCACTTATTTGGTTACAAATCTGCACAAACTGCAATAAAATACATTCATACATACAAAAGCCATATTAGGCTTAAAAATAAGTTTCCTTGAACTAAACTATGGAGGTTACATTTAAAATGAACAACTCAAAGCAAACATATGGGTAATTTCCGGCTTTCTACATCACATACAAAATTGCAGCTTCTGAAAAATTCTTTAGACGAGACCTGACATTTACAGTAAACCCTTGTCAAATAGCTCAAAATACCATTAAATTCAAAGTCAGTGACAGCCCATCTGAGAATATGTACTATTTGACGATGACAATTTTAAATCCAGCGAAAAGTTCATGTGAAGTAACAAATAAGCCCTCTACGTCATAGTGAATTGAATTATTTTTTTTATTTCTAACAGGAGACCAGGACTGTAGGTTCTACCAGTAAAACTTTAATAGAAGTTCTCAGCTTTTCTGTGGCCTACTATGACTGCTTCTGACTAAATTTAAAGAAATATGGGAATGATAACTGAAGAAGAAATTTGAATATCAATGTAATTTAACTTTTAGGCATAGCAACTCTGATTTTAATTACAATACGTGCAAAAAAAAAATTACATTCCTCCCATTTTATTCACAGAATAGTGTTTATTATAAGCCTATTCCAGCATTACTATCATTAGCTTCAATTACTACAACCAGCAGATAATCTCTGTGATGAAAATTGAAGATTTGTGTTTTTCAGTCAAGAACATTTTCAACTAATGAGGTCTCAGCTGTATTTATAATTGCTGTATAGTTTCTGGTTATTAAGTGTCAGTGTTTAATTGAATATTTATAGAAACACACAAATCAGGAAAACAAACATTGAGCTACAATGATTACTCAACTTCAAAAAAGAAAATTCTCTCTTATGTTACAACATACCTTGAGGTATCTGCATATTGGTGGTGGTTGCAGATCACTCATAACCAGGGACTTCGTTCCAATGTCAGACGCTACAACTAGCCTCTGACCATCTGTTTCTTCACCTTGACACCAGATATCGATGGACAGAGACACAAGGTCAGAACACGAGGGTATCATGAGATCAGTTAGCAAAATTGGGCTCCCGAAATCAAGGACAACAAACCTCCTTGCACCCGAGTGCATCCTCTCAATGACAAGCATGTGCTGAGGAGGCATCATCAACAGTTGCTGCCATGGTAATAGCAGAGAGCCCACTTCATCACCCTAAGAAACAAAATCCACAATATTTCAAACTTGCTCACAACATCCATATACATATATATTCTGAAATAAAATGTTATTGCTTCCTAAAGATAAAAAAATACTGAAATCCCCAGTTGAAGTTGGTCAGGTATACAATGAATAAGGACCAGACAAAAATTCTACTCACTAGACATTCCCTTCACACGAGAAACCATCATGAACAAATGCTGTCAGCAAACAACTGATAACTTCTAATCTGCACAATGGAGAGGTACCACCAATACCAACAGTTCTAATGATCACATAGCATTAATATAATTTAAGTGAAACAAAACTATGATTATTCACATGGTGACAAATAACAACAACCATCAAAATTTATTTCCTCTCAACATGTCCTAATGTTCAAATATGCCAGTGCTGCATTAACAAAAATCCTCATATCCACTACAGTTACAAATTAATTGTACGATAATATATCTGTGGAGCAAAGAGAAAAAAAAAGCATGAAAGAATATTAATGAAAAAATCAGATATTTTCACTTCACTTACCACGGACTAACAGAAGAGTTGGTTTAATGAACCCTCACAATTAATTTAAGCCAGAGGTTCCCAAAGTGGGGGGCACGAGTGGTTTTCTGGAGAGGTGTGTTGTTTGTATGAAAAACTTTCTTTAATAAAATATGGCGAAACATTTTTAACATCCTTTGCTTGGTTGAGGCAGTTTAGTTGTCTTACAGTGCCATATACTCATAGCTAAATTTTACGTCAAATCTGTTTGCTGGCACTTGTTCTCAAAGGGGGGCGAGAAATTTATGAAATGTTTCAAGGGGGGGCGCAAGGTATAAAAGTTTGGGAACCTCTGATTTAAGCAATTGAGAATAACACTGTACACAGGCAGATCCCCAGTGCCTTAAAAATGCAATGCTTCCCACATACTATAAAAACATTTAATTAGTTTTTTAAGTTCAGAAGTTGGCACTAGTGATGGGATGGGTCAAGCCTCACACAACAGTTGTTCCTAATTGTGTAAAAGATAACCAGTTAACCAACAAGCTTGCACCAGTTAACTTGGGGCAACAGACAAGACAAGGAAGAAGAGTTTGTAGTTCTTGAGCAGTACGCCTAGAGAAAGAGACACTGGAGTAGTGTGGTTAAAAGGAGTGATGCATTACATATGAATGAAAATTAAATAACACTAAATTAAAACATAATACTGAGAGTCCTCCTTTTAGTAATCTGGAGATGCTGCGCCATCACATAATCACCACCCTGCAGCTGATCATCCTGTATTGAACTGCATCACCTTTCTCATCCTCTCAACAAACCCTGAGAGTCACCTAGGGCAACCCTTATTCAAAAGGACTGCAAGGAGACCCGAGGTTGTAAAGTGGTCAGTTAGAATTGAATGCAGCGAATTTAAGTCTGAGATAATTCGGCAGGGACAAGAGAAACTACCGTAATACAACAAATAATAAAAAATAAAACATTAAGATTAAATGGATATTTTGCTGTATATACAGTAAATAAAATATTTATCAATAAATAAAGTAGCATAAAACCATATTGTCACTGTATTATTTTTTTGGGTTTCACAAATTAAATCTTACGAGAACCCAATAAAGAAATGAGATAAAAATATTATAGACATACAGACAAGGTCAGATTAACTTTCAGACTGACTATTACGTATTCTGTGTGCACCACGTATTTGCTTGCTTCTAGTTTATTTAACAGTAGCTTCTCAACTGGATAGGTTATGTAGTGGTGACTGGTATGATGACTATGAATTAATCTGAAAAGATGTGAAAGTAGGCAGGTATACCCATTTCACAGTGCCAATGCAGAATTTGCTTTACAGTACTAGGAAAAACACCTCAGAAGTACCAGCAAGAATTGTTAGCCTCCAGGACAGGAATGAATTACAGTATCTTCTGAATATGAACAAGTGCTAACCACCAAATGGCAACATTCAACACGTTACACATATCTGTAAATAATAACTGTAAAGGAAAACGAATGAATGCATAAAGTTCTACAAGCATGTTCATCACA
Organism: Zootermopsis nevadensis; assembly: GCF_977971745.1. NCBI lineage: Eukaryota > Metazoa > Arthropoda > Insecta > Blattodea > Termopsidae > Zootermopsis > Zootermopsis nevadensis. The sequence goes on from NW_028259145.1 coordinate 1,777,841, forward strand.
TTATCAAACCGGAAAGACTTGTTCAAAATGGGGACAAGCAGATACACCATTCTTCATTCTAACTAGTGTTGAAATTCAAAGCATTTATAGAAATACTTTCCCAATCCTACTAATTTTTATGTTATGTATAGAATGTGCCTTATTCCGTCCTTCCTGTTACTGCAAACAATGTAAAGTACAGTAGTCGCCAGACATCACACGAGCTTTCAGCGCAGAGTGAGCAGTGAATAGGAAACACGCTGCATGCATATCAACATACATTCCAGAAGACATCTTCCATTACTTCCATATCTCTAACTATGGGTGATACCGTGACTTAACTTAAAGAGTAGTGGTAATAATGGAAAGTAAAATAGACAAAGGAAGATACAACAGATATTCACAGTAAGGACTGAGAATTAATTAGAACAGTCCATTCCCAACAGTCAGTGTTTCGAAGATGGTTACTTCAGCACCAGGTCACTCTTTTACCTGACTGTGCTGAATCAAATGCAGCTTGGTAACTAGGAAATGCAACTTGCAAAACATCTGGCGACTACAGCAGATGGTTCTCCATCGCACTGAATAGAAGATACAAGACTTGCAAATGACAAAACCCAACAAATTTTCAACATTTCTCTTTTACATGTTAGTTGAGTCACTTAAGGTTAGCATTCTGCTTCTTGCACTGAACTATGCTTCCAATTAAAATGTTCCAATTTATGTAAAGACACTCCCTGTAACTATGTTTATTAACTTTTTCCACACAAAGGCGCAGTTCTATATTTCATGGCACATCAAATAATATGAAGATGTGTGTATATGAAATTGAGTATATAAAAGATAAAAAAGACGATAAAACCTGAAGATGATGCAATAATAGCATCGAAACATGTCGTTAATAATAAGCGCCGAATAATGTAACATCGTAATACGATGAAAAGCGCTATAATTATAATTATAACTTAGTATAACTTATTGTGATATTTATATTACAAATGTTATAGAGTTATTTTAACAACAACATTTTAAAATTACGTTTGTGTATAGACTGGAATAATAAATACATACTTATATACTTTTAATTAAATATACATTTCAAAATAAAGTGTAACAAATTAATATATTAGTAATGATTAATAAAAAGAAAAATGAGAAACAAAATATTAAGATTAAAAACGGAATAGTGCACTACCACAAAAAAGAGAAATACGAAAATTTCCATGGCAACAATCATTTTCAAAAGGAACTGCATCAATGCTAGATCTTGAATTTTTTTTAACAATTCTTAAAAGTGAAAAAATGTGCTTGAATTCAAAATGTCACGACAAACTTACATTCAAAAACAATCAACAATAATAATCACTACTCTGTCAACATGGCTACTGTATTTACTCATGTGTATGTGTGTGCACGTGCATGCACACGTGTAACATGTACCATTAGTTTACACGGAAAAATTAAAAAATCAAGCAATCATATATAATATGCTTTGAAATAAATAAAATGTAGGTACTGAACAAAAATAAAAAAAGGTAGACAGTGTTAGCATTTATAGTTGCATGTCGTACTCTGTATTCAAACTGATCTGCATGCACTCATATTGTAAATCAGTCAGATTATGGTGGTGTGACTGCCGGCAGCTTTTCTCTGACGGGGAGAAAAAAATGCAAAATTCATGATCAGAAATCGTTGACACACCCAGTTTGTCTGCATACATCTTCCGATTTGTTGAATTTTGTTCGTTACAGTAACAAACACAATCTAGCTATGGGTAACAGCAGACTGAATTACACTACAAGTTTTAAACTGCAAGTTGTTTAATATAGAGAGAAACACAGCAAAAGACCTGCAGGTCATAAATTTGAAGTGAACAAACAGAGCATTAAGGAATGGCGTTAAAATAAGAGCTACAGATTGCACCTAAAGGCAAGCAGGCATTTTATCACAAGCAAAAAGCCTTCCCTCAAACAGAAGATGAACTCCGTGCTAATGTCATGGACTTGAAGTCTAGCTAAATGGTTTCTACCAAAACGCTGCAGTCGGAAGCTACTGAAATAGCATAAAAAATTAAACATTCCTGTAACTAAATTCAAGGCTAGTTATAGGTTGGAATGACAATTCTTGAACCATAGGCAGCTCTCAATTCACAGGACAATTTCTCAGAAACTACCTGGAGAGTATGAATAAAAAGTAATTAAGCTTCAGAAATCTGCGAGTTCATTAAGAAAGAAACATGGCTACATTCTTTCTCAAATTGGAAATTCTGATCAGGCTCTAACATGGTTTGGCATGTCAGAATCGACTACTATTGAACATGTTGGTGATAGATCAGTTCACGTTAGAATAACAGGAGCAGATAAGTGATGATGCACCATATTATTGGCAATCACTGCAGATGGTCACAAGTTGCCACTATTTGTATTTTTTGGAAGAAAAAAATTCCAAAAGACAAATTTCTACCAGGAACTATTGTTAAGAGTTTGAAAAAGAGGGTGGGTGACTGAAGAGCACAGCCTCAAATGGATGAACATGGTGTGGAAACAGCAACCAGACGCTTTGCTATGCAAGCGCGCCATGTTGGTTTTCGACAGCTCTCGTTCTTTGATTATGCAATCAATGCTTTCACAGCGGAGCAAAGCTGTTTTTCTATCATGATGCTTTAACATTAAAACAAAAATAGACGTCAGATTGATAGTACAGATTTAGCTGAATCTGTGTCCTTAAAAATAGACCAATCCAGACTGTGCAACTCAAACTGAGAGCCAAGGTCATGACAACACGCTGACTGATCAGGCTAGTGATGTGACACACCTCAGATTAGCTATACATGACTGAAACGATAAACGGTAGGAGTAAAATAAACTTCATCGAAAAAATTCAATACAAGTGTCATTCTGTCCATCAAAGATCCAAAACGGACTACCCTGAAATTGAAGCCAGGCTTTCACAGCGAGAACTCGGCAAAACGCGGCTGAAGTGGATTAATGCGCAAAGCTGTAGCAAATGTATCTGAGAACAGAGGCATGTAATTGGAAAAGAAACCTACAAATTTTAAAGCGATGTCAGAAAATTATACATATAAACCAACAACTCTGAAGCAGTTATGAGGTTACACTGTTATTTGGAGCTATAACATAACAACAGTAACAAAGTTTTAGTGTTTTTTCACTATTAAAATACTCTATATAACTTCCACTAATTATGAAACTTAATATATTTTAATCTATTGTAGCAACAGTTCTTACATATGCCTACCTAAAAACAGTAAAAAAAAAATATAAGATTTGAGGTTTTAACAGCGGTGAGTCTGAAGATTGCTGTCTTCTGGGTTGTTGCACTCTGTAGTCTGGTAGATGCTAACCAACGTTTCGGAAGTCATGCTGTCTCCATCATCAGGATGATCATCGCCCTGATAACAGGGGCAGCATGACCTCTGAAATGTTGATGGAGATCTACCAGACTACAAAGCGCAACAACCCAGAAGACAGCAATCTTCATCAAAAACTGAAAGCTCACTGGGCCTAAGAACAGAGCATGCAAATACATTTTCTAGAGAGACGAAACATCAGCCATGCAGTAGTATGTTCAAATGCAAACCTTCCTGACTTCCTGTTGTTTTCTGTTGTCTATTTCACATGATGAATGTTCCTTGGCCAAACCAATACCTGAACTTGTGAATCTGGTGGGAGGTGGACCTGAGACAGTAGACTGTTGTGATGATGAACTTGAACTAGTTTCTGCATCTCCTACACCTCCACCACCTTGACTGTACATATTAACCACTATCGGTGCCTTGGCCTTAGATTTATTCTTATTATCAAATGTGTACGAGGACTGGCGCTTTAGCTTCACGCCTGAATTGGACATGATTTGAAAGTAATCTTCCTTCTTCACATCTTCATAAAATGAGATCTGATGGCAAATGAATACAAATAAGAACATTATACTATACTGCGTGTATAGCTCAGATATATTACATAACTTACATTGAAAGAAGAGCAAGCACGTAAATTTTAAAAAATAATTATTACTACAATGGCCATTTTATATATTGTATAAAATCATGTTATAGTGTTCCAGTAATCCAATGAAACAACAATATTTTGAAAGGATATAATAAATTACAATTTTAGGAATGCATTTCTATAAGTAATATAATATAATGTCCCCTGTCCCCTGCAATAAATGTGATTCACTAAGTTTTCTCAGGTCCAGGAACATAATTCCTGCATTTAATATATACAGTGAAACCTCGATGCATCGTTTTCGGCGGGGGTGGGAAATAAAAACGATAGATGCGGGAAAACGATAGATGCGGGAAAGCATTAAAAATTTTAAAAAAAAAACAATGTTTCTCTTTCAAAGTTACTTCTTTTTACCAAAAAAGTCTTTAATGGACAACTGGTTTGTCGAAACTTTACGTTTTAGACCAAACAGAGTACTTTCCACGTTCAAAATGTTTTCCTCGTCACGTTCGCTAATATTATGGGCATAAAAGAACGACTTCACTTTTGCCAATGCAGCGTGTGCTTCGGCAAAACTCGGCACAGCTTCGGGCTCGCATTCGTCGTCTTCCTCACCGCTCCCACCCCCTTCGCGATCGTCACACAACTTATCAATCGTGTCGACTCCGCATGTAGCAAGCTCGCTGTCTACTGCCGCGTAGTCACCAAATTTAACCACGTCTTTCACGGCGCCAAATCTATTCCAGTCTTCGTGAAAGCCATCATGCTCATCCACACTGACGTTAGAGTCTGCTTCTGTGCGAAGTTCACACCCGTAGCCACCTTTGTGAAAACAATTCAGAACAGTTGGTTGGGAGACATGCCGCCAAGCTGCCACTGTGAAATGAATTGCTTGTAGCACGTCAATTTTCATGTTGACATCCTTCCCAGCATCCATTGCACATACAGCTGTTTGCACAAGGCGCTTTCTATACAACTGCTTGAAAGATTTTATGATGCCCAAATCAAGCGGTTGCAAGACGCTCGTGCAATTTGCTGGATACTGCACGACTTTCACATTTCGTAGAAATGTCGTGTCCTTCGGATGAGCGGCACAATTATCAACAAACAGCAAAATCTTTCTGCCTTGTGCGCCCATGGAGGCATCCAGAGAACTTAAAAACGCCGTAAAGATGTCTGTTGTCATCCAAGCCTTTTTGTTGGCGTGATATTTCACCGGAAGTTTTTTCATGTTTTTGAAACAACGCGGTTTTCGTGATTTTCCAACTACAATCGGAACCCGTTTGTCACTACCGTCACTGTTAACACACAGAAGAACAGTAATTCGGTGTTTTGCACGTATTCCCCCGTGGCAAGATTCACCTTTCAATGCCAGAGTCCTATCCGGGAGGGCGTTGTAGAAAAGTCCGGTCTCATCCGCATTATAAATGTCCCGCGGCTCATATCCCTCCAGCAGTGTTGGCAGTCTCTCGAGCCACAGCTCCGTTATTTCCACATCCACAGCAGCACTTTCGCCGGCTAACTTCTTGTAGACCATACCATGTCGTTCTTTAAACCTACTAATCCAGCCATTCGACGCTGCAAAATTTTCAATATTCAGTCTTGCGGCTATCGTCTTGGCTTTTTCCCGCAAGATGTTGCCATCAACAGGAATTCCTGAGGCCCGCGATTGCTGGTACCAAGTGAAGAGGACACTTTCTAGCTCACTGAAAGTTGATTTTCTTCCGGATTTCCTTTTTTTGCATGAATTACCGCACTTGTCAGTTTGTTTTCGGATTTTTTTCTTCTTTGCAACTATTGAATTTAAAGTAGATGGTGCTAATCCAAGGCGTTTAGCAATGTCGATTCTTTTTTCAAATGGATTCTTCTCCACTTCTTCTATGATTTTTAATCTTTCTTGAAGAATTCTGACTTGCTTTAGTGGGCGAGACATGGTACAGGAATAATAACAAAATAATTAACAGGAGTAAGAGGAATAACAAAATATTTACGGGAACAACAACAAAAGTATAGACTGGAACAATAACAGGAAGAATGGAAGTACTGTTACTGCCGAACACGACGAAACGTAGCCGTAGAAGACACGAGATGAACCAGAGAATGAAAAAGTTTCGCTCGCCTTTCCTTTGTACTTGTAATAAAAGCATTTGTGAAGAAATTCACAGTGCACATGCCATTTGGCATCGCTGGAACGAAATATGAGTGCACCCTAATTAAAATCGTAAAATTTCTGACAATGAGCACCGCCATTCACTTCAACTATCACCCCTGCACCGCTGACCCCTCATTCCAAAAGGATCTGTGCTGGTTGGGCGACATAACAGGTTACCGCTACTGTGTATTCCAAAAACATTGTGCGTCTTTCGGTATTAATTTATCTCAAAACCCAGCATTTTAATTTCTCAGAAACGATCATTGCGGGAAAATTGTTGGCCGGGACTAAGATTTTTGAACGATCGATGCGATAAAACGATAGTTCGAGGAACGATAGAAGCGGGAAAATGTAACATTATTTTATATGGGATGTATTCGGGACCGAACAAAACGGACGATGCATCCGGGAAAACGATAGTTCCGGGAACGATAGATAGAGGTTTCACTGTATATTCTTTTCTGAAGTGGTTTCCACGTGAGTAAAGTACACTATGCAAATCAAAAATAAACCAAGGTAACAACACAAAACCTTCAGTCTGCCAACTGACTGAACTTTGTTTCAATACGCAAACACATAACCTCATTTGTCTGAATCCACCTGGATCAAATGCAGCAGAGTCACTCAGACTTATTTTATCTTATGTAACTACCTTATGGTCTAATTATAAAAATATAAATATTCTTGCTTCTGTCCAACTTATCAGCATAAAACCAAAGCACAAAGAGGAGACTGCAATATGCAAAATCGAAAAATATTACATCTAATGCATTCTGATTTTAACCATCAAAACTGTACAATTTTTTTTCTGGTAAAAGAAATCAAAAATTAATCTAAGGATAATACCATTTTACTTGTGCACATTTATGTGCATATTTGGACTAGAAAATTAAAAAATCAAGTATTTGTGAAAACACACTTTCAAATAAAAAAAGTACAGGGAGAGAAAAAAAATCATGTATCAGATTTCTGAATCACAGTTAATCAGTCGTTGTGTGCACAATCAATATGTTGACAGTAGCCACCTCCCACAAATTCCCGCTCCCTCGCTCTGTCAACCAAACTTAATAAAAATCTACAACCCTAACCAAAGCACTAACCAAAAATAGTTTATATGAATGGTACTGTTTTAGTGTCTATGGTCTTTGAAGGATGAAGGAAAATTAAGACACAAACTAATATTCTGTGAGTTTACTCTTCATTAGATTAGGTCAGTGGTTTTCTTATGGTTTCAGTTTCTTTATTACAACAGACTGTTTATACAATTGGGGTTTTAGTAGAGAATGGTTAAAGTGTGCAGTGCTGACCATGTGCTCAATAAAACTGGTCTTTAACAACACTGTGATGAAACACACAAAACCGCCCCCGGATTGGTCGAATGGACCTCATTTCGATTTTTATTATGGAGGCGTGATATTCATGACATAGACAAGCTCATATTTTATAGTAGTCAGATAATGGCATAATTGTTGGCGGATTTTCTTTGACAGCAATAGAAAATGCAAAATTCATAACTACAAATCGCTGACACACACAACATTTTACTGGGCAAAAAAAAAAACTTGCTTCCCCCCCTTTAAAAAATGGTTAACATATTACACAAAACCTAATCTTAAGAAAGAATAATTTTGAAGGGGGGAAAAACTGTGTTAAACACAGGTAAATATGGTATTCTGAATGAGCAGATATATCGGAGATTATAGTCAGCCGAAGGTAAATAAGATAGAACAGCCTGTCTGGCACTAAAATTTATGGTGGAGAAAGTTTTCTCACACGAAAAGTAACTTACAAATTCTGAATGGTGTTAAGTTTTCAAAATGACAGTATAAGTACCTGTAATTGAAACTTCTTTCCCCCCTCCCCCACACAAAAACTTCCAATTCTGTGGTAAAAAAATCTATTCCTAAGGTCAAACACAAGTCTTTTTACTCTCCAGACACAATGGAGGTCCAGGATATATACAGAATTCAATAGATGACAAATCACAACAATATGAATAAGAAATTTGCTTTCAAATTTTGTAAACCACACAATGTACTCACAAATTCAGTATCTGCCTTCTTAGAACCAGAATTTGTAGTAATGAAGTTTGTTGGGTCAAAGAAACTCCCGACAGGAACAGAGCCACTTGCACCGGATGATGATCCTGAAAAATAAAAATTAATAAATGACATGTTCATCACTACCTTCATTCTTCTTGGTAATAGGAGAAGAGGTCTTGCAGGTGTTACAAAGTAGCTGTTTAATCTTATTTTCTGATATCTTCCTAGGCACCTTTACATTTTCTTTGTTTGCTGAGGGACTTCAAAGTTATTTCTTTCAATGTATTTAGTAAAATATTATTCATAAAATTTGTTATTAAACAACTGCCAGCATCACATACTTCCAAACAACGTGCACTTACACCATACTCGCTCTACAAGTCACTAAAGGAGATTTGTTGACGAGATATCTGCTGTGTGAACATGTAGCTAACGCTGCAAATTCCTCTTATTGAATTATCCATATCCACCCTTAATACATGATAAATCTCATAATGGTATCATCAAGAAAGTGTTCAGTGTGACGCTACTTTCACAAAGAAAACAGCCAGACCAGACCTGGTTCTATCTTTTCCATTTTGGTCCCATCACTGGCTGCATGACAAGTGAAGTGCAAAGGTTCTGTTTCCAATAACCCCTTCATGTAATGATTTGAAGTAAGGCCTTTAAATCTCATTGCTGCTGCTTTATCCCCAAGATTGGAACATCCACCTGTAAAAACCACAATTCAGAAGCTTTATCTCTCTCTCTTCATCTCAGCATCATTCAGTAAGGGCCAGTGCACACGTAAGACTTAACCGTCGGTTGACTGTTCTGTCGTTGTCGGCTGAAGCATAAGACCCATAAACGACACGACAGTTCAGTCCATGAGCATGGGTATACGTACGACTAAACAGTCGTTCTTTTGTTCCACATTCTTCCCTCTATGCTCGCCGAGTACAGAAGTCAGGAATGTTGCAAGAAGAGAATATCGAACAATTAATTGAAAAAAAAAGATTATGCAAACATCAATGTTAAAAGAGTACTTTGGCAAGAGATTTGTTCAGTTGTGCCAGTCTTTCTTCAGGTGAAATAGCGAGACGCATATCCGTATGTTGATAGGTTATACTCGGTCTCAGCAATAATAGAACTTCATCAAAACTTTGTGTACTCATGCGAAAATATGAAAAGAATTTTGCAGGATAATTCCGTAATGTTTCATACATAGTATGGAATTTTTCTTTGAACAGTCTCTCACTGTATAATGGATGCACCCAGTAATTCCTTTTCCTCCTTTTCTTGAGGCGAATCACAGGTGCACATACTACAGCAGTTTCAACAAAATCCACGTTTGACAATCGTCTACTGTCTGCAAATGCTCTCACGGAATGAAAGGCAGAACGACTGAAAGGTCGTTCGTCTGCGCGCTTTCATATAATTCGAAGGGCCAACGACAGTTGGTAGACAGAAATGTCCGGGGTTGTCGGTAGAGGTAACCGACTGCCAGTCGTGTCGCTGTCGTGTCGTAACAGTGTGCGCATCTCTATATGTTTTTAAGGGCTTTGTGCAAACGACGAAACAGTCGTCTGACTGTTTGTCTTACGTGTGCGGTAGCCCTAACAGGTGCCAGTGATATGCACTAGTAACATGGTTTAAGTATTTGCACATTCCATGATATATACAGTACATCATCAATATAATAAAAATTCACAAAATTTTAAAAAATGCTCATTCTAACATACACAATATGTGAAAATGGTTGAAACAGTCTTCATATATTTAATGATTATTTTTGTGTAGACGACTATTACACCTTAGTGTATGAAACATCGATTTCACCATATTCATACCTCCAACTCCCAGCAGCTCCCTCAGGTCCAGATCAGAAGTTAAACCGAAACCCGCAGATCCAGCAGTAGCTCCTGAGCTTGTTACCATGGCACCTCCACCTGTTTCCCCGCTAACAACCGTTGCGTAAGTTATGGGAACTGAGGAAAACTTCGCAGGTACTGGTGGTTCAATGTCAAACAGTTCTGGTTCAAAAGGAGTATTATACAAACCAAATCTGCAAAGAAATGTATATATAAGTTGTCTTCAGCTGCAAAAAAAGTTAAATAACATTTAATCTGTCTTCCCTATCGGTCAAAATCATTGGATAGGAATGTGACTGAAGATAAACATACTCCTTTCTTAAAATATCACGCTAAAGGAAACTGTTATTAACCCTTTCCAGTTCAATGTCAAGATGGACTCAACAACACATTTCATTCTACTGGGTACAAAGTTGAGTTCAATTCAAAACGTAGTATCAGATATGAAGACTTCTGACATATATCAATGGCATGTAAATTATCTGAAGTTTGCTCTTAAAGAACTCAAATCTATCAATGAAAATTATTGCAGTTTCCAAATGGAAAACACTTTAATACAAAGTAATTGAACATCAGTATCAAACTAAAGACCATGTTAGTCTACGCACTGCCCAGCAATTTTATGCTTCCCTTGGAAAACATAAATTGAGCTGTAACACAATAGTTAAAAGGTTAAATGATGAGGATAGAGTTAGAGTAGTAAATGAAACGTGAAGTGATGACAATTATATGGGTGTATTAGGTGACATATTTTCTGAGTTACAACTGATAAATTATCACACTTAGGTGACATTCAGCTTCTCACAGCAGTGAGTATGAAGATGACTGTCTTCTGGAATGTTAGGTCATGTAGTCTGGTAGAAGTTTACTGACATTTCAGAGATGCTTGCAGTCTCCATCATCACAGAAATGGATGGGGCAGGGCACTCAACGCCTTGATGATGGATGCAGAAATCACCTCTAAAGTGTTGGTAACCAACTACCATATCTTCACGGTGCAACATCCCAGAAGACAGTCATCTTCACTAAATTAATTTGGACCAGAGTATATACTGGAACTGAGTAGGGTCAGTATTAGAAAATGTCTGGCTTGTATTACTTTTTAACCTCTATAAACTATGACTTTCATTACACAAACAAGAATTGCCCACAGAACAAGGCATCCTTCTCAGGATCAAACAAACCGCAATAAGATGTTCTGAAGACAGTGGGATACCATAATGATATTCCTTTTCCTCAAGTAAAATAACGATGCAACATTGATTAAATTTGGCAAAAAATGTTTAGCTCCAGTACTTACAGCACAATACAAAGTAACCTAATTTTCAGATTAACATGCTAACAAAATAAATTACAACTAGGTTTTGTAACTAGTGTTCATGAAATGATTAAATACAATATGACTAATGTTTTTCTCAAAATTCTATTTTCAATAAATAAAATTAAATTTCATTCATAATTCCCTTCATGTAGCCATGAATATATTAACCATTCAAGACTGTTCAGTGAATTTATTTCATAATGACAAAATTAAATCACAAGTCTAACCAGAATCACCAAATAATAATAATGGAAGCTAAAAGAAAAATCATCAAAATGTTAAGTGCATCCCACAAAAACAAAGTTATAGAACATACAACCACATACATTATATGTTTCCGGTTCACTTTCATTTTCATGTGCATGTAAGTGCACATACTAATTTACTATAAGTATGTACTTAATACAAGTACCAATCTACCAAACCTTGTCCTTAAGAGTAAGTGGTAGGGGCTGGATCTTGCACTCATTTCTTGTGCTATTTGCTGCAAAAGTGTAACACATTTCTGTCCTGTAGTGGCTGAAACATCCAGTGACATCACACGACTGAGGAGCAGGAAATACCACTGCAGTGCTCCAGCTGATATACAAGAAGATATCATGGGTAACCACTCCAGCAATGCTCGAAGAACACAGCCATCAAACTGAACTGTTATTGAATCTAAAACATTCTTCATTCCCCTTTAAGAAAATGAAAGCAACATTATGAGAGATAATTTTAACAAAACAAATACTACACAGGCAGGTTATCTTGATAGCCAAATGAAGGACGAGTGGGGAGGAGAGTCAAAAAGGAATGTTTCTGTGAGAGTCTGGTAGAAAATGCTTGCTAAATTCCAATCCTTCAACCATTTGTTCATAGTATAATGAATGATTATGCACATCAGCAGAAGCAGGTTTAACAAAGTCTTTCACAGCGAGGGGAGGGGACATAATATGTTTCCTTAACACTCACTAGAATTCCTGCTCACAAGAACTTGAGAAGGCTAGACTGAGTGGCAACCAGGAAGGAAACTCTCAAGACAACTAGTGCACATATTACTGTATATCTCTAGGAAAACAATAGTAAAAGGAAATGAGGAGAAACATAGTGCGACAGTTCTGGCTCTGTCACCCCTACATTTTAAATCATTCATTTCTACACTATACCACACGCAGTAACTATACTGATACGAATAAAAATATAACGCATGTGTTCGTGCATGTGTATAGCAATTTTCAAAAAAACCTTATGAATTACCACCTCAACTATCATTTTTAATAAAAGAATTACCTCAACCACTGAAAAATATACCATTGGCAATGCAATAAACTATATACTTTATGCATAACACAGCATAACCTTATTTTAACTGCAACATAAAGCAGGTTTTGACTTTCACTATCCAGAGTGATGAAAAGTATGAAATATATCAATTTGTGAACTCTGCAAACAGTGAATAATGAATCTAAAAGAATTTAATTCCAGGTGTCAGTCGTGTCTGCCCAAAATCATTCCTCTTGTGCACTATATCCTACTGTATAATGTAGCTTATGAATTAGGGCTTCTGAGTACATTATCAGACAATCAAATCCCACCCACGTTAAGTGCTTTTTTTTTTAACTAGTGCTGTGTCACTGAAAGATATTACTATTTTAGAGTTGATGATGATCATGAAGAGGAATAATGTATTATACACAGACCACGTTAAATTTGTATAATACAATGGTTGTCAATTTGAATTCCTGCATAAAAGAAAGAATATGAATAAATGTTTTCATGGCCTTCACTGAATTTCAGGTAATAAAATCAACTTTTATTAAAGAGTTGCAGCACTAAACTAGAAATAATTAAAGCTCTAAAACATTTTATAACTGTCTTTCTAGACAATCTGTAAAAATTCATGTCTGCACCTCTTAAACCAATTTACAGACTAGATGTAATTATAGGTATTAAAAAAAAAAACAAAGACATCTAGAAATATTTACATTTTAACTGGAATATGTAAGGAAAGCAAAGCTTATTACAACAAAATCACATTTAATGAGGCAGATAAATTACATATTGGACGATCAGATGCTACTTACTCACTGCAGATGATGATAAGCTTCACACACTTGTGAGCAATACTTCTTCCTGACAGTAGTATGCAATGTTTAATAAGTGAGATTAGATTATTTTCAACAATTCTAGCTAGTTCCAACTGTTGTGTTTTTGCATCTCCTTTGGCTGTTCTATGCCTACTGAGCCTTATTGACGTCACCCAAATTAAAATATCTAAAGCAATACTTTGAGCTACAACAGTCTTGTCAGGTCCCTCAAGACAAACTACTTTCACAAGCTTCTCAACAAATGAATTTGACTCCAACATAGCACAGCGCTGGTTCCTGTAAAACAGAAACAATCAGTAATTTCACAACCTGTATTTATTAATCTTTACCATACAGGAATGGGAGATTTAAACTCCATCAATTCAGTAGTAATGTTCACAATTGCAACTTCAATATTTGTCTTCTCCAGTGTATGTTGGTTCAAGTGTTCCAATCACAGACAACTCCTTTAAGGTAGCCTCAGAGAAAGAAATTGGGGGACATGTACGAAGATCTTGGAGGTCACTGGTCTTTGCAGATTCGAGAATCACCAAAGAACTACCGCAAAGGTGACGGCTTCATTAAATGTGACACATGTCTTGCTAAAGCCAGTGATCATGCTCATCCACTTACGGGAGTGAAATTAACGGAGTGATGAAGATTCTGATATATATTACCAGCAACTGCCTCCTCAAAGAAAATGGAGCCCACCACATGCCAATGAGACACAATACCCCAAGCTTATCAGGATGTGGGGGCACTTTGTAGAACAAATGTGGATTTTCACAGGACAAAATTCTACTGCTCTGGCTTATACACACCCATAAAGTGGAACTGAAGAAAATTCTACCCAGCAATTTCATTCCATTTTCCTTAATGAATGCCTGAAACAGCGTGCAATACTGCAAGCACTTTGATTTGTCCAGCTCAATCAATTCATGGACTGCATGAATATGGTACAGCCAAAGGTTTAATTTCTTTACAGACTTCTGTACACTCAAATGGGCCATGTACATCTGCAATACAAGTTTCCTACGACTTTTCATAAAAGACTGCTTTAACACATCATTCGAGTCTTTTTCACGGTTAACACACATGGACACCAACTCTCTAGTCATCTATACTTCCAGTTTCACAAAAACAGTCAACGAGCCATGAAATCATATAACACTACCATTGGTGACACTGTGACACAAAGGTGATACCAACTACAAGAAACAAGAAACATTCCAACACACCATCATCCATTACTACACATTTTCATGTTGGGCTGCACAACTTTTTAATCATTCTTTATAATTGCATTTTGCATTACCCAAATCAGATCCTCAAACAACATACGCATCCAGTTTTACTTATGCAAAAATTTTTATTAAAAATGTGTGTGTGGTATTTGGATAAATACAGTTAGTTTTCTTCAGCTCTCAGAAAGTATGATTTGAAATTTTCAAGTGTAGCGTGTGATACAATTCACATCTATTTACTGACTGATTAAGATGTTCCGAATGGCAATTTTCTGTAAGTCACATAGGGCCATACCTATGATCTGGATTAAGTAAAATTATCTTAAAAACCCCATTCATTGATAACAGCACATATATTAACTAAATTATTGAGATGAAATTTTCAATTACTACAAGCTTTAAAATTAAACATAAACATTCTAACCTTTCATTTGGAATGTTAGTTTGCTTAGTTCTCCTAATACTGATGGATATTTCATGTAACCAATCACAGCCCAAGTAATATTCCATCTTCTTACTGGCAGCTGCACTAGCAAGACGATCCACTGTATTGCCTGGCACGTGCAGGTAATAGTCCAACACTGGGTCTACTGATTTTCCCTTTCCACTGTCTAGTTTGCTCTTTTTTGAAGCAGATACTTTCTCATCGCCAATTCGAATTTTACTTGTCTGAAAATTATTAACAAACAATTTTAAGAGCAGTGACATTCTAACATATTTACAACAGAGAAAATTATACCACAATGTAAATTACACAAAATAAATTGAAGTGACGCTACATAGAATATACAATAACAAGTTTACTGGTTGAAAACACACATTTACACTTGTTCCACAAATGAGGTCAATTTCATACTGCAACTATCCAAGCAATCTATTAAGTATATCAGATTAAGTCCTAGTTACACCTTCAACATACCAAATAATAATTACTTCATTACTTCTGCACATAGATTTGAATATACCATGCACATAAATGACACAGATGTTGTCCAATATCATATGAACTTCTTACCATTTCTTTAACTGCTTCTTTATCTTCACCAAGAGCTTTTATGTGCACTAAAAGTGTTCGCCCTCGTATTCGAAACAGTTTAGGACTTGTGAGAGTAACAGTACCACTTTGATCCGATAAGTCAAGACAGGAAGCAAGATTCACTGGCCCACACAAAATTTCAGTATTATGGTCACGCAGATACTCTTCAGAAGTTACAGGATTTTCCACAGGGCCTAATAAAGGAAGGAAATTACATAATAACTTCACAGTTTTATATTAATTCAAATGGTACACTTGGATTTATGCTATAAAGTGATACACAAAACCTGAAAATCAAAGGAGCAGAGAGGAGCTTGGGATAGAATGATCTAATTTCCTAATATCAGATTTGTATACAGTGAAACCTCTATCCATCGTTCCCGGAACTATCGTTTTCCCGGATGCATCGTCCGTTTTGTTCGGTCCCGAATACATCCCATATAAAATAATGTTACATTTTCCCGCTTCTATCGTTCCTCGAACTATCGTTTTATCGCATCGATCGTTCAAAAATCTTAGTCCCGGCCCACAATTTTCCCGCAATGATCGTTTCTGAGAATTTAAAATGCTGGGTTTTGAGATAAATTAATACCGAAAGACGCACAATGTTTTTGGAATACACAGTAGCGGTAACCTGTTATGTCGCCCAACCAGCACAGATTCTTTTGGAATGAGGGGTCAGCGGTGCAGGGGTGATAGTTGAAGTGAATGGCGGTGCTCATTGTCAGAAATTTTACGATTTTAATTAGGGTGCACTCATATTTCGTTCCAGCGATGCCAGATGGCATGTGCAGTGTGAATTTCTTCACAAATGCTTTTATTATAAGTACAAAGGAAAGGCGGGCGGCACTTTTCATTCTTCTGGTTCATCTCGTTTCCAGTGGTTCAGGGTCTTCTACAGCTACGTTTCGTTGAGTTCGGCAGTAATAGTATTTCCATTCTTCCTGTTATTGTTCGCGAAGGGGGTGGGAGTGGTGAGGAAGAGGAAGACGACGAATGCGAGCCCGAAGCTTTGCCGAGTTTTGCCGAAGCACACGCTGCATTGGCGAAAGTGAAGTCGTTCTTTTATGCGCTTAATATTAGTGAACGTGACGAGGAAAACATTTTGAACGTTGAAAGTGCTCTGTTTGGTCTAAAACGTAAAGTTTCGACAAACCAGCTGTCCATTAAAGACTTTTTTGGTAAAAAGAAGTAACTTTGAAAGAGAAACATTGTTTTTTTTAAATTTTTAATGCTTTCCCGCATCTATCTTTTTCCCGCATTCATCGTTTTTATTTCCCACCCCCGCCGAAAACGATGCATCGAGGTTTCACTGTATAACTAGTTATCAGTCACAAAACATTTCCAAACACAGTAAAATCTTGTGCAAAAATAAGTATGGCCTATAACAAAAGTTCACTTCAAGGAGTTTTTTAATGCATAGTCTATGTAATAATGTTAAATGAAGGGCTCTGTCCCTCTTTGTTTTGCTTGCCAGGATTTGAGGTTTTCACAGTGGTGAGTCTGAAGATCGATGTCTTCTGGTTTATTGCACCGTGTAGTCTGGTAGATTTCCACCAATGTTTCAGGGGTCATATTAAAACGCTGGTGGAAATCTAAAAGATTATATGGCGAAATAACCCAGAAGACAACAAGCAAGTATACCTCCTTTAAAATTATCCTGTCTCAAGTTAAGTGGAGTTAAAGCAAAAACACAATTGCAGCTGTTGGTATTTTTTAAAAACATGCTGGGTTCCTGTTTTATTAATCAAAAGTTTTTTAAATTACCTGGAATATGGCATGAACTTAATCTTTCCTTTTATGACAACTATTATGTAGTCCTACATTTTTATTATGTTGTTGGCAAAGCCACCTACTGGCATGACACTTTAAATTACCACAATCTAAACCAACATGACACCAATTTCAATGTATAGAGAGATGTAGGAGTATGTTTTGGTTTTAATTAGAGCATAATTTCATTATTTTCAATGTAACTATGAATTCTTGCAGTTTTTAAACTTTAAATTACCACAATCTAAACCAACATGACACCAATTTCAATGTATAGAGAGATGTCGGAGTACATTTTGGTTTTAATTAGAGCATAATTTCATTATTTTCAATTTAACTATGAATTCTTGCAGTTTTTAAACTTTAAATTACCACAATCTAAACCAACATGACACCAATTTCAATGTAAAGAGAGATGTAGGAGTACGTTTTGGTTTTAATTAGAGCATAATTTCATTATTTTCAATTTAACTATGAATTCTTGCAGTTTTTAAACTTGTGGGTTAATTTCTTTTGTCTGTGAATCGAACATAAAATGTTAATAAGATAAATACATTGTTTCAGAATACGCATAAATATAGTTAAAATTTCTGTAAAATATACAAATTTAAATCATTTGCTGTTTCATTCTGAAGACACCATTTACCCTTCCAGATAATTAATTACCTATTACAAGCATTTGTTATAACAACACTTTTTCCAAATCTGATTAACTCCATTATAACGGACTTCTACTGTAAACATCTTCAGGTGGTGGGAAGAGTGCAGTGTTCATTTTACATGCTGATATGAAAGAACTATAACACCTAAACAATCAGAATTTGAGCATATACTAGAAAAATAAAGACAAAAAACAAGCTACTATACCTTTTGTGTTTCCATCAAATTGCATATTAATATTGAAATCTATTGGCTCATCAACAGGTGGCGTGAACATCTTCTCCTTCCTACCAATGCCATTGGCATTTTGCTTGAGCAGTGTGACCTGGATGTGAGGTGGTGAGGGGCAAGGAGCATGCAGTGAGAATTTCAGATCCACATGACCAATGCAGCAGCTCCGAGGGAGAGTGATCTCAAATACATGCTCATCCCATGTTGTGCTGGAAACAACAAAAAATTATCATCAGTAGTTCTGACAGAACACCTGACATACTTTAACAGAAAGTGCTTTTAAAACTACAAACATAAAGAATAAAACAATGCTTTGTAAAGTAACTATATAAGTGTAAGACTTGAGGTTCTCACAGCGGTGAGTATGAAGATTTCTGTCTTCTGGGTTATTGCGCTGTGTAGTCTGGTCGATGTTAACCAACGTTTCAGAGGTCATACTGCCTCCGTCATCAGGGCGATGAAACGTTGGTTAACATCGACCAGACTACACAGCGCAATAACCGAGAAGACAGAAATCTTCAACTATATAAGTGTGTGTGTTTATCTTTGTCTTTTACAAGTACAAATACGGTATGAAAGAAGTGACGAACAAGTACAGTAAGGTTCCAATTATCCAACCTTCAGTTATCTGACATACCATCTTATCCAAACACGATGAAAATAACTAATTCCTCATTTTTTCATTAATAAGACAAAAAGTAGTAGATTACACAAAACAAAAACTTGAAGCCTGGCAAAACTAGATAAAGAGAAAGGTAAGCAAGCAGTGGCAAAACGATATGGTGTATAAGTGTTATTCTCGTCTTTTCCATTAGTCTTCCATATTATACTTGAACTCCAGTTACGATATTAATAAAACACGATTCAGGAATACGAGTGTCTTAAAAGATAAATATCAAGTCTTTCACAACCTTGGCATATTACTGTTCAAGCACAGTAAAACCTTGTATTTATATTTATTTTATTTTTATTTATTTACAAGTTCCAAGAATCCAATAGTGGATATAGAACACGTCACAAACTCAAGTATAAAAACATAAAATACATACATTAAAAAATTACATCTAGACAAGCAGCGTACTAAATTCAAAACAATATAATTAGTATTTTTATTACAATAGTTATCCAATTAAGTACTCATCCACAGTGTAAAACGAGTGAGTAATTAAGAAATGCCTTAATGCAACCTTGAACTTTTTAAAATTATTTGAGGTATTCTTAACCTCTGTGGGTAATTTATTAAATATCTTTATACCCGCATAGTGAACTCCTTTCTGATAAATAGTTAAATTGGCTTGGGGTAGATACAAATTTTGTCTCTGTCTAGTATCAATAGTATGAGAGTCAATGTTTGATGGAAAAAGAGTTTTGTTTTGTAATACAAACAATAATAAAGAAAATATATATTGTGATGCCAACGGTAAGATATCTAATTCTTTGAATATGTCACCATCCTGCAAACATAATCTTAGCTTTCAATGTGTGACTGCTTTCAAGTAGGCTGTTGTTATTATTTAATGTGTTCGTGAATCATAAGTAACTTATTCTCACAGCAAGTCAGTTTTTTTTCTGCCCAGCTACAGTGAGACGCATTACTGAACTTCAGCAGTTCCTTGTTGTCCCTGTTGCCAATGATCTTAACAATATTTGTTGCAATTAAACAATAACTTCACAGCATGGGTAATACAGATCAATACATGAATAACAACACTTTGAAACCCTTCTTTTAAAAATAAACTGATATACAAACATAAGACACATATTTTCAGTAGGACAATGCACCAGAACACACAGCACAAGATTTAATGTGGAATCTGCAGACAGAATTTAATAAATGAACAATCAGCATAAAACTATGGGTATCACTTTCCTGGGTGTGAATATGCGTCGCCTATTAGTCTGGAGAAACAAGCACAATATAAGGTGTACTGAGTTTTTCAGAAAAATGTTTTAATTTTTAGGACAGGTAGAGAGTGATATTTTTCATAAAGCAACTTTTTAAACAAAATTTCTGTAAATCTTACACCTTGATCTTAAGATTTTGAAAGAAATTATGACACAAAATATGGCAGCGATTAATTATTTACAGGGCAGTAGTACCACGTGCTAAAGAGTTGAATAACTTGTATGATCCGAACGTTTCACAGCGACTATGTATAATAAATTCTCCATAGGGTACTGCAGACCTACGGTACCATGAGGATGAGGATGAAGATGGTTCTCAAATCGTTGGCATTTTATTCATTAAGCCACCTTACTACACAGCTGGCAGCCAGAGAATAATTTATTATAGTTAAACTAATTGGCATTTTGCCCATATACTATGTTTATCCAAATGGAAGAGAACTAAAAATCTAATAAGACTCATCTACTAAGAAACATCTCTGCATAGAAAAACCATTTTTAACTCATTACGTTCATACAGTTAGTATGAATTTCCCTCTCTCATACCACTTTTATTCTCAGCTTCAGTGTTATTTCAAGCAAACTTGTGGTAAGTCGTGTCTATTAACACTGAGACATATTTCTATTTCACTGCTTTTGGTTATACTGCAGGCAAACATATGATAGCTTGTGGCTGCTGATATATTCAGATATATTTGTCTTTCTCACTTGTTATGTCTACAGCACAGTAGGGTGTGAATGTCAGCATACACTACATCATAAACTATCATAATAAAGTTTCAAAAATTTAATATTTCAAACTTTAACAAGACATCAGTTTTTCAAGTCTCATATTAGGAGAGAAAAAATGTTGTCCTCCATTTCAGGTTATTTGCGCATTGTCTTGTTCTGAGTAACAACAGTTGGATTTCTAAACATCATGTACAGACTACATGCTGCACACTTCAAATGCAAAATCTAACTTGATTCCATTCTCTTGAAATGAACTTTAATTTGTGGTTAAAACTATCAAAAACACATCACTGGTATTCCTACTTCAGAAATATAGCTTCTAACCACTGTGGACAGGCAGAGTACAGAAGAGCTCGCAAGACAGTTATTACACGCTAAAATAAATCTCCAGTGATTCGCTATCTATTCTTCTACCACTACAAATTTTCCCTCTCCTTCCAGCTATACTACTTAGCACAGCAATTAACTTGTGTGTCTTGTACCCACAAGGTAACCTCTTCAAATCCAGGTGCATAATGAAAATGCCTAAGAATTTACGACATTCGTCAATCCCTTTTAGGTGATAGTGGCATAAAATCATACTAAGGCTCAGTCCACCATCTCCTATATTTAGTGCAATATCATGTTGAAGGTGCAAGATTAGTCTCCAAGCGCTACTGACTTTCCTAGAACAGTTTTTGAACTATAAAAACATGGAAATCAAAAATAAATCATCATTCCATAGAGTAATATCAACCATATTCCATTTTATCAATATAAAAACACTGTGACTCTGTTTTTAAAATGTCTTGCCAGTCTATAGCAGGATTTAGATGTCCATTTTGCCATACAAGGGCGAGCTCTGTGGACTAGTGGATAGCATGCTCGCCACTGAACCCAAGATATGCGGGTTCAAACCTGGCCGAGGTAGATGGATTTTTAAGGGTGATAAAAATCCATAGCACAACTTCCTTCGGAGGGGACGTAAAGCTGGCGGTCCCACGTGGCAGATTTACAGCATGTAAAAGAACCTTATGAGCATGAACAAGATCTTTCATAAGCAAAATTCAGCGGCCATATCTCACCCAAGCCTCTCCTGATTCACTACTAGACAGCTCTAGCAGACAAATCAGGATTGAGTAGAAATTATGCAGAGGCATTGGGCTTGTCACCCACTACTCATAAATGTACACTTCAAAGAGAAAGAAACCTCCCACATGGGAGGAGGCCAAGGCTCGACTTCGGGCTCTTGCACCTTAGAAGAAGATTTTGCCAGACAAGGGGTTAAAATAAGTGACAAGTGCTTCCTCCAATGCCTTATCTATTTATAATGGCACTTAATGGCACATAACCTCAGCAGCTGAAGACAGTTAACCAACAAACTCATTCCAGAGACATTAACACTTACGCATCATTCTGCAATCTCCAGCTTCTAGTGTGCTGAAGATCATCCCCCTGTTGCAAATGTTGTGGATGACGTCGCTGCTTCTGAGCCTGCATCATCTCACTCCAACATGGTGGAACAGTAGCAGCGTAGCATGGGGATAAGTTCTCATATTTTGTCAGTTCATGAAGCAAATGCAGTTCTGGCATACCTAATGCTGGCTTGTTAACCAACAACTGATCACTACTGCAAAGATACATAATAATTCGCATAAATATCACCACTTCATTATGTTTACATTTTGTTCCATATCTGTAATGCTAATGGTGTCACTAAACAGCAAGATGCTGGAAATAAATATTCTATAGATATTAGTTCTGTATGTTATTTAATAATAACATATTATATGTAAAGGTTGGCCGGCGCAGTGGTCACGCGGTCTGAGGCATGGACCTCGTGCGCCTGGCCGCTGTGACCATGGGTTCGAGTCCCACTCAAGGCATGGATATTTATCTGCGTCTTTCTGTGTTTGTATAGGTGGAAGCCTAGCAGATAGGGCTGATCACTCATGCAAGGAGTTCTACCAATGTCCCAAAAACAGATCAATCATAAACCTCCAAGAGAGGTAAAACGCGGACCCTACAAATGCAGGACAAATGCAAATGAAGAAAAAAAATATATGTAAAGATTATGTAGGAATGACAGAGATATTATGAAGGATATATATATATCGGGAGGAATGGCAGAAGATGTGGTCTATTCACAACAAAATTATTGAATCTGTGACAAAGGAGCAGTCCATTCTGCTGACAAAAAGGAGGAAGAACAAAAGTTATTTTTTCATACCAGGTAGAACTTACACACATGATGGGCATGATTAATAAGGTGTTATCATGGAACAGCTGCCAAAAATGTTATGTAACAGAAGTGGAACACTGTCATATGTCAAAGTATCACAAAGCAAAAGCAACCATTGATTCATATTTCAAATACTGTGTAAGGAGTTAAAATACTTACATTAATAAATTGTATTTGCATGGTATTACTGAGATTAATTTATGCGATTCACTAGATTTAATTAATAACCTTCAAAATCAACATGGATGAATCTCTTATGTCTGCATTTGTATGCCAAAGTAAGAATCACTTGAAATTTAATGGTAATGGTGAAGCAATAATATGGCTTAAAAAACATAAAGAAACAACATATTTTCCATCTGCTTTTTATGCAAAAATATATAAAAATGTGGCATGTAATAAATAACAGACGACTATCTATTTGTAATTACCTTGAATTTGCATTGCCATTGGGCAAGAGAGTACTTCTGGATGCACCTACAGTGTTAAAGGGTTCATGAATAGTATCAGGAACTTCATTATTACTAGTTGGCAGTGGTGATCCAACACTACTGTTCTGTTGGTAATTGAGATTATGTGAAGATACTGACATACAGAAGTCATTCACATGGCTGAGGCAATCTTCCTCTCTCTCCTCCACACTGCTGTCATCATTAAGCATAAAGAAATGTAATGAACCTTTGTCTGTACAGGCACAAAGCCTCTCCAAGCCTGGGAAAAAGAAAATACATAGTTTAATTACATCAATCTTAAATACTCAAGTATATAAACAGTTTCATTATATCAACCTAAAAGAACCATCATCATGATGTACTGGTATGGGAAGAAAAATATAAATTCCCCAAACAGCATACGAAAAAGAGCGATTATTGTAATTTAAGTGCAAGAACATTCAACCACTGCACTTTTTAACTACAATGTTCCCAAAAATTTGCCATTAAATCCCATCCAGTCCACATCTTCACACACCGTCAGATCCTTCAATCTAAGCAGTTTCATCCTTTGAAGTTTTCTAACAAAGATTTTGAATGCACATTTCATTCCCACCATACAAATTACACATTCCACCCATAACATTCTCCTTGATTTAACCTTCGAAATCCAAGTTGTAACTACATGCACCACCTGCTTTAATAATCAGTAACTTCACATTTTTCCCACTGTGTGTATTTATAGGTTTCACATTCACAAAATAAACAGTGATTATTTTGTAAGCAGCATTGCCTAAATGGCCTCTGTTGTGAAGTGCAGTGCTTTCTTTGAGCTACACGCAATTTTTAAATATAATTTAGACAAGCTTTGTCTCCAATGGGCTAATCACCCTAACAATAAATGAACAGAATATGGATTACAAAGTTCCATGTTATGAACGTTAATCCTATATCCTACTTGCTTTTCTCAGTTCCAATTATTTTCCCCAGTTTCATATTTTATTCTCAGACCAGATTCTTCCCTCAGAGTGGGAGACCAAATTTCACCATTTTAAACAAAAGGTAAAATTTACAGTCTCCAACACTAGCATCACCTATATATTTACATTACTATCCTTTCCCATTTTGTGTATAGTATTGTACAAAACATTACTCACTATTACAATATGTAGCAGACACAAATTTAGTGCCTTTCTTCTCTGGCACAGCCTGGGATACTGTTTTCAAAGTTGACAAGTCAATAATCCTCAAAATACCATCTCTGCAAACCAATACTGCCATTCCTTGTGGACATCCTTTTACAAGGGTCAGAAGATTACTGCAAGAATCGCCGTTATCTTCCTTCTCTAGCAGAGGGAGAAGAGTCACTTCCACAGGACACTCCCCATATATACCGAAGTTCCTCACCTTCACAGGCGTCTCATCCAGTTTCACTACGTCACCTTCAAAGTTGAGGGCGTACACTAGTAGCACGCTCCCTTTACACAATGCGTCTGTCCTTTTGCAGTCACTATTGTCTAGCATTTTTAAACCTTCCTGAAATATATCACCATCATGAAAGAAACCAAAGTTTTGTCTAGGATGCTGTTCAACAGGTTTGCCCTCTGACACAGACGTGGTTTTCACGTTAGTTGCAAGTCCCATGTTTCCTGCTACGTCATCCACGTCAATATCCATATCACTGTCATTATCACTGCACTCGAACATCATGTTTCCTTCGTGCTTTGAATTTAGTGGCACAGACATTATACTATGATAACCAGAAACTGAATTATAACTATCGTTACTATCACAGTCTGCAGAACCTAGCACTACAAGCAGGTGACCACCATCCTTAGTAGGATAGATTCCCAAAATGGACAGATTTCTCATCTCTTTGTACACATCAGGTAACGCAATACACTGCACTACAACTGGATCATGTTGTTTTGTAAGCTGGCAACTAGTGATACTATCCACACTGGTCTTATTACTACCAACACAGCTATCTTTCTTGGACTCACGATTAACTTTTATCATCACTGGCGGGCTACTATCCGAGGTGGAGGGAAAACTGGACATATTGATGCCCCCATTTATGGCAGAAAATGTCACATTGACTGATGAAGAATCGTATGTTACTCCTCCACCTGATGGAGCTGCAACTGCGACTGGTGGTGGATAGATACCTCCAGAAGATGAGGCTGCAGGGAATTCTAACCCATCTACTAAACACTCAGGTGGAGCCATAACAATATCTGTGTCCATATCCTCAATAACTGGTACATCATAGAGAAATTTTGAAAGGAATATTTCCGGGTACATGTTGTTATTCTCCTGTCTTGTTCCAGAGCAAGAAGCGCTCGTTCCTGTGCCAGACCCAACTTTCTTTGCACTGTTTCCGGCAAGACCTGGATTATTCTTTCCCCCATTACCATCATCTTTACTTTCTCCACACTCATCTCTTATGTGGTTATGATAATGGAAATCATACACAACAAGAAATAATGATTTCTTTCGGTCCACTGTCACAGCATTGTTGGATGACCTGTGATCACTGTTACAACTAGATTCACCCTCACGGACTTTCATGATATCCAATGCAGCAGATTCACGGTTACTAGCTTCATTCACGTCATTCAAGGCTCGTACCATTGGAGAGTTAATGACATCGCTACTTCCTCCCCACACAAGGTCTAAGTTAGTTCTTTGACTGGATACTGCAGAAGGACTAACACTAATACCCCCAACCAGGCAAGGCCGAATTGCTACATTACTGCCACTTTGAATTGGTTTTGTAATTTTCTTTCTCAGATGCCGCTGACTCTTCTGTTGGTGAGGACTGCCCATTATAGACACTGCTGTTAATTCCATGTCTTGACAGCCTAGCGGAGGTCCCAATAAATTTTCTGAAATATGAAAAACTAATTATGTTCGCAACATTTTTAAACAACAGTGCATGTATTATTACTTCAAACTGCACTCTCTTTAGAACAAAAGGAATGAATATCTACCCACAAAGCAATTTTATAGACAATCTCTGTTATTTCTTTGCAAGCTTCTATAATAAAAACATAACTCAGGTTAATCATGCTGTGGTTATGGTAGTAAAAGATATACCTCTATGATAAAACAAAGATGGCCTAACCTAAGATAAAACCTAACACAACACTGATGCAACTCTGTTCTTATTGACAAACACCACTATAACTAAACATTGCTACAAGTTGATGGCTGGAAATGGGGGGAGGGGTACAAAACTATGAAAATATAAGAACATTTTTGTTGCAGGGAGATGTCACCTTTGGCGGTCTAGTGGTAGCAATGCTTGCCACTGGACCCCTGGTCAATGGATTTTTTAAGGGTGATAAAAATCAGCAGCACGACTTCCTTCAGAGGGGAAATAATACTGGCAGTCCCATGTCAAGAATTTATAGCATGTAAAAGAATTTTACGAGCATGAATGAGATGTATTGTAATCAAAATTCAACGCCATTTCTCACCCATGTCTTTGGTAGAGGCCTTGTGATGGGCTGATCACTCGTCCAAGAAGTCCCTACCAATGTCTAAAAATGATAAGAAACCTCCAAAAGGAGGCGGCCAAAACCCACACTGGGTTGTAGAGCCACAGGAAGAAACAGAAAGTGGCAGGGAGATAACGCAAAAGGACCACAATATTTTAAACTTAAAAATTGCATTATGATTTGAGGTTCTCGTGGTGGTGAGTATAAAGATGGCACTCTTCCAAGTTGTGGTGCCCTGTAGTCTGCTGTTTACCTACAAACTTCTACCCGACTACAGGGTGCAACAACTCATAAGACAACCATCTTCATAAATGCTGTACATGCCTCTTCTCACTTCAATATTAAAATTTACTGAAGATATATAAATGGACCTTCAACTTCATAATTCATACTAGTAACGATTATTTTTATTTATGGATTATTTACTGGCAATATTAACTAATTCAACTGTTCTTTACCATAACTGACAAATCTGTGAAACAAGTGAATGGTCAATAAAAGATTGTAAAATTAAGAAAGAGCTTACTTATGTTGCAGCCAACCTGCGTTCATGTCAAATTTTACAAACAATTACACACACAAACTCTGTGGAGGGGGGCTCTGCACTATTGAAGAATAAAACTAACCTTTGCACAAGAAAATGGAATTACTGGTATGATTGTCTACAACATTCTGAAATGGTGTTATGTACTAATAATTTAATTTTGGTCATAACACACTGAGAAACCAACTGCACTCCTATCATTTTCAAATGTGAAGAATGGAACAAATAAAATAAACAGATCAGAGACCATAAGTAAGAACACTACCAAATGAGCTTTCGCTAACAAGAAAAAAGTGAAGAAAGTGAAAAATAAAACTCTATTTTCCAAATAAATTGTGGAATATCTACACGTAATATTTTGGCCAGTAAGTCAAAGAAGGTTCTACTACCATACTGCAAGACCAAGGGTAACAATCAACCGGGTGCCCAAAATTATCTTTGAATGGATAAATTTGTTACAACAGAATTTGTACTGCATTGTAAAGTGTTTACTTACCAACTGCAATATCAGATAGAGGTATCTCCACAATATCGGAGGAAGGAACTTCTGAACCAAAAGCATCATCACTCTTTTCAGGCCATGCTTCCCGCTGTCTGATATCACTATAACCGATGCTGTCCTGAGGTTGTGACCTCGTTATTGCAGGGTCAGACGGTGTAATATAAAAACATACTTCCTTCTGCTCAAAACCAAATTTGTATGAAATTACAAATATCTCTCAGAAATGACAGTAATGTACACTGTTCATATGTACAGTAAAGTTGTACAACATTTTACATTTTTTTAATTATATTCTTGGAACCAAGAACAAAATCATTATTATTATCAAAACCAATCAACATTTACTTTCCTAGCAATTATTTTTTCACCAAAATGTTACCAGAACATTAGAAGACTAGTAATTTATGACAGAGAAATTTAACTGAACACATTCGTTATTATACAATTACATTAACAAGGTCTTCACTAATGTTTTAACATGTAATTTATATGAACTGATGCAACATACCTTCAACTGCCTAGAGATATTCCATATTGCCACAAGACCATGCTGCGTAGCTGTAGCAACTAGTTCAGGAACTGATGAAGTTCCGATGCAAGCTACTTCTTCACCCTGATCCCCAAATGATATGGCAGGGGATGCTGCATATGTCACTGAGAGAGGAACATTCTGAGTGTACTCGCCCTTCACAAAAGGACAAGATGGAGAGTGGCGCTCATGTTCAGACCTGAGTGACACAGTAAAGAAACAGTAGTACTATCAGCAGTCCTTACGTGTGATTACTGTACTCAGCACTACAAAATTTCTTCGTTTCTCCATAATTTTAATCTCATGTGAGACACCGGCAAAAAACTGTATTTGCATAAAGTGGATGGCATATTATAGTAAGAATATTTAAGAAAGTGCTTTCTACCTACAAAGAATTTCTTACCTACAACAACATTATGACTTTATCATACATTTCATTTCATCACAGACTTGTGTAGTTAATTCCATCTAATCCAAAGCCTAGCTCAGTTTCCTTACTGACATGTAAAAGAACTTAAGGTACAATTTGGCTGCACGCGACAGAGACAAGCGACAGAGTTACGAGACAGAGACTGGTCGCTTCCTGTCTGCTCTCTGTACAATCGTATGAAGTACAATTACGAGCGCGAGACAAAGCACAGGGGACCGCTCTCGGACCAGTAGTGTCTCGCGACGGGCTCAGGCAGCACGTGTGTTGTTGAGTAAAATAATGGCAGAAATTAAATTTACTGGTGACCAAGATGAGCAATTGGTAGAATTAGTAGCAGAAAACCGACCACCGACAGAAAGAACCTTCTTCACGTCTGGTTTTGAATATTGAACTCATAGGTTTTCTTTGTTTCTTTCGCAACAAATAACACAGCAACACATCATCATCTTCTTCTTATTCTTCAAGTAACCTTTTTAGAAGCATTTGTGTACTCATTTTTCACAGAATATGTGCACGTATGTCTCAACAAAACAAAGAAAACAAACACTTTGCCACATGTCTCGGTCGCCACCTCAGTAGTGTGTGGGGACAAGCTGCGATGTGTCTGTCCCCCGCCTCAGTCGCTTGTCTCTGTCGCGTGCAGCCAAATTGTACCTTTATACTTAACAATACTTAATGTTTTTGAGTTATAAACAATGTCCAGGCACCTACTCATATTAATTCCAATAAAATTTAACCGAAGTTCATGAGTATATTAAATTGCAGTACTTTTTCTTAACTTTCCATGCTGAAAGAAGCACTACTGGTTTCATGTCAATTTGTATTATCTCAAACAGCACACTGTTCAATACATACAAAATATAACATTTTGGTGCAGATACAAGATTCTGATCATTAAAGAACTTGTCTCTTCTGAAACACCTTCAAGAGAAAGTTTCTGTCCAATGCATCATTCTCAAAGCATGGAATATGATGGCTCTTACAAAGAGATGAATAAGTGTAAATTACAGTGCAACCTCCATATAATAAGAACTTATTTGGGGAAAAAAGTTAATTCTAATGGGTATTCATAATGTCTGAAAACAGCTGAAATGCATAATCTTCCAATCTCCTAACTTCTAACTACATATGACACAATACTAATATCACAGAGATATGAAAACAACAAACAATAATTAGCATCCTCAATGTTTTGAACAATATCTCAATCTCAAACAAAATGTTAAGGCTTGCTTTATGCAAGCAGGCAGTCACTGACAAAGGAAAAGAGTACATTCTACAATGCGGACTTTCTTCTCCTAGACTACAGGTTCACAAACTGTAGATCAAAAGCACATTTTTGGGCCACGACCATAAACAGCTTTGGAAGCAAAACCGCAAGTACAGCTGATGAAAATGTTATGAACCAAATATGCATATAATTTTGTACAATAATTTTATATGATGAGTTGCAAACTCTGTTTCCCGATCAACAATAACTCACATTTATTCCACTGTTAAAATTTCTGAGATCAAAAACTTAAAAGGTATGAAGGGCTAAAAATGTTAATGAATTCTTGTGTAACTGATTAAATTATAGTATTTGTAGTCAATTCCCCGCACACTACACTGCTTTACTACTTTTCTTTCTTGTCCATCAGCTTACATGGTGCTTAATGTGCCCTGGAGGAGTGAGAAAGATAAGACTAAATATATAATATAAAGATATAAATAACGATAAAAACCTGAAGATGATGCAATAATAGCATCGAAACATGTCGTTAATAATAAGTGCCGAATAAATGTAACATCGTAATACGATGAAAAGCGCTATAATTTTAACAACAACATTTTTAAATTAAGTTTGTGTATAGACTGGAATAATAAATACTTACTTAGTTCAACACAAACATGACGCATCTAAGCTACAAATTAAATATTCAGAGTTATTAATGCTTCATGTTTCAAATCCCAATGTCACTTACCACGGTTCATCTGTTGGCTCCCAGCAAACAAGGCAAACATTGCATGTGAAACACATAGCACGGTCATCCCCTGTAGAATTGGGCTGGTGGTAAAACCCTGCTTGTGCCATTTGGTCTGGTAAAGCCCACCTAAAACAAAATAAATTCTTGCCTTATAAAATTTTATCTGCTTCATAAAAATATAGCAACACACACGACTTTCCTTTTAAATGTAGGCTGCTTAAAGTTATACAGAATAACAATTCACCTTCTGAAGCAGCAGTAGGAAAAACTATTTAAAAAAATGTGTTTAATGTATTTTTGCACAAACACATAAGCAAAGCTTCCTGATTATTTCAACACTGCTCATATACCATAATTATTTTAGACGGCTTATATAATAACGAAAGTTGCAAAGTTATTATTCTTTGTTCTGTAATGACAGTCAAAAACAGAATGTATGATCTGGAGCTTCCGCTGCGACTAAACATGACAAATTCTTCTCTGGCTGTCAGGTGGTCAAAAGGTGTAAGAACAAACATTTCGAGAAATATCTTCGTCATCAATAGGACACTCGGTATACAGAAAAGCCACACACACGGATCTATACCTCCACACAAGGTCTGAACGCCATCAGGCACAGAAATGGACTGTACTAACTACTCTAGTACAATGTGCCAGAACACTTTGTGAAACTGAAAGTCTCGAGCAAGAAATTCAACATCTGAAGAATGTAATTCAGCAAAAACGTGTACAACTACAAGGATATCAGGCGAGGTCTACGACCAAAACAGAAGCCAAGATTAAAAGAGGAAAAGCCTACTGGTATAGCTGTACTATTATTATTATTATTATTTAGTGTTCTGTGTGACGACAGGTCCATATGAACAGGATCCTTCCATCGGACTGGGACCTGTTCATATACGTTCTTGGCAGATGATCCAGAAGTGGTTTGCCATTGCCTTCTTCTGTGTGTGAATGGAGTAATTGTTGGGATGCCACGGAGAAAAACTCCGTGTTGCCTAGACCACGGCCTTGCCCAACACAAGTTATAAATTCGGGCTCCGCCAGGAATCGAACCCGAGACCCCAAGATTAAGAGGCCAGCGTTCTAACCGCTAGACCATTCTAGCAAAATATAACATCAAAACTGCCCACATTATATGAAAGAAAAATACACGCATGCTCAGGGCCGGTCAAGGATGATTTGGGTCTGAACGTCCCTGGCATGTACCAAATCCTATATCAATGCACTAAAGTAGGCCAGACTGGGAGATCCATCAAGGTTTGATGTAAAGAGCATATAAAACATATATTATTACAAAAATGGAATGTTACATACTAACCAAATGTTAGATGCAGTATGTTAGAAAGACAATACCAACATTCATATACACAGTCATGAAAGGTAGGTTAATTCTGGTATCTCAGAAACAAATGTTCTCAACAAATCTGGTCTAGAGCTCATAGTCATCTATATTTCTGACAACAGACTGGAAAATAAGATTTAGAATTAAAGATTTTAAACCAATCAGGGCTACAACATCCCTACCACCCACAAAAAAAAAATCTATGTGCTATAATAATTTCTACAAGCCAAAATGATCTGGATCTCAGAATTTACCAATTCCTGATCATGCACATAACATTAACCCGTTGCCGCGGAATTTTTAAATACCCCGCATTTACCGCTGTTTTGCTATGATGGCGGTGGTTTCTTTTAAATGTCCATTTAAATTTTGCTGTAAAATACTTTTTTTCCATAACTTTTGAACTATATGAGATATGAAGATTTCTGTCTTCCGGGTTATTGCGCTGTGTAGTCTGGTCGATGTTAACCAACCAAGTTAGTGGTCTGGTTGGTTCTGGCCGCCAGAACCAACCAGACCACTAACTCGGCCCCTTTCAGGGCCTTTATCCATACAACTAAACTCACCTTTCTCTCTCTACTTTCTCTCCCTCTCCCACTCTCGCCCATGTGCTACCATTGGTCCACCCCCATACCTGCTCCCATTGGCTCGGGGCAGGCTACACCTTTCACTTCCCTGCCTATAAAATCCAACTCCTCACACCCTATTGGCATATTCATCGCCCTGATGACGGAGGCAGTATGACCTCTGAAACGTTGGTTAACATCGACCAGACTACACAGCGCAATAACCCAGAAGACAGAAATCTTCATACTCACCGCTGTGAGAACCTCAAGTCTTACATATATGAGATATAATTATGAATTTTTCACTGAAATCCTCTTAAAAGATGGTTTTGTAATCTTACCTTTTAAGATGAGCACCCTGTGTGTGACCAATTGGAGCAAGTGGATCAGAATTTGAGTTTTGTGTGGTAGTCCTTCAAACAGCCATACATACACAACCCTACCAGCACACTCACTACACTAATAAGTCCACGTAAATTTCGTCTACTGTGACATCTTGCCACTTCTTAATCCTAGATCGAAATGTGAGAGGATGGGCACTTTTAGGAATTTCCTGCTGAGCATATCTGTTGGTTTGATCAGCTATGTGCTTGAAAGTTTCTCCACTGAGGGAGGGTGTTTATTTTTAGACTCCCAGGTAGTCGCTGAAGGGATTTTCAACAGGGTTGCCGGATCTCCACACACACAGAAAACTTTCCACAACAGAATAGTACAAACCTCATTACGCTATCATTATTAATTACAAAGTTATGAGCTGCAGAAATTAACCTTACAGCCGCCCGTACAGTGCACCGACATCCTCTGATATTTTAATTTAAATGCCTAACGAATTTGTACGTTCATACGCAAGCAAAGGTTAAAATGTAAAATGTAAGTATCATGCTCTTACATTACAACATATATTATGATTAATTAAATCACAGACTACAAGAAATAAAGGCAACAAACAATGAGCTGATAATCACTGTACTATACAGTACACATATACAATAATTATGAAACCACATTATTTTAAAAGAAGTGCATGTACAATACAATGAAATTCAACAGTTACATACTTGTAGTTCATATGTGGCCACTTGATGAAGGTGTCCCTGCGAGCTGCTTCACTGAACATGAGAGCTCTATCAGCTGGTACTCCCTCGCTGGAAAATGTTGGCAGCAGGCAATTCAGTCGCTCATTTATGGCTGATGCTATTGATAATGCTGGTATATGACGGTTCTGACGCTTCAACTCCTGAACCATCCCAGCACATACAAGTTTCAGAGCACAGTGAGGGAGCTCCAGACATATTGAATTCCACTGCAAGTAAATTCCCAAATAGAACTGAATGAATAATAAATAACTACTCAAATAAAAACAGCCATGCGAAAAAAGCAAACAAAAATTAAATAAAGGTTTTATAAACAATAGCAAACAGCGAGTAAACAAAATAACTTGAAGTCTAAAAATCAAACAAGTTACATGAGTAAAAACAAAATAATTTTAAAACATATTTATTTTTGGTTCTAGGTTATTCAACATCACAGTCACAACCTCATAGGTTATTCATAATCAATATTTTTTGTAGGTTAAACTGGAACCAATCGAGCAAAGTCAGTCAGCCAGCCAGCCTACTTTCATGGTATTATCCTATGTTTGCCTGGAGAATCTGAGTAAAACAACAAAATGCCATAAGTCAGAATAGCTAGTCACCAGCCAGAATATTAAATCTTACACCTCTGAATTACAATCAGATGTTGTCTAAAGGTTTTTGACGAAGGTGTGTGATTAAAATGATGAATATTCTTTGACATTTTCCTTCAATAAAAAAAAACACAATTTCAGAAGCTGGCTCTACTTTTGTGATTAGATGAAGTCGCACAACCTAAAGGTGGCGACTGACTTGTAACATTTGCCTGTAATGTAACGTGTTACAAATCGAGCATTACACAAGTGAAGACAGCGAACGGAGCCGCTCGATGTGAGCCGCTCACGCTCGCGGGCGCTCCATCGTGTTGTCGGTTTTTTCGCGAATCCCTTTGAGTGTTACATTACAAGTCAGTCAGTCAGTCGAGCGGCGTCGTACGAGCTTTCACGAGTTCTTTAGATAAGAGTAGCGTATTAAATGAAACAAAGATAACACAACCTCCACGTCCGACATATTGAATGAAATGAATGGAGCACACATGAGCACGGTCGAGCCGAGCGTTCAAAACGAGCATTCGATACGCCACACCAGTTGTGGTGTAATGTAACATGCTCACCGCGAATGTTACATTACAGGCAAATGTTACAAGTCAGTCGCCACCTTAATAAGCTGGGGTCCATTAAAAAAAAATAATCACAATGTGAATATAGACTTGTATTTGGTTACAGCACCACGTCTAGGGATTGAGATTAGCGTTTAACAGTGGAACCAATTGAATAGATTGTATGGTTTAACAAGATGGTGGAAGCACAGCCAGCTTATAAAATATGTTTTATATTAATAGACAAAACAACATGTCCAAGAAAATACAATAGTCAGATATGTTACTGCCCCACTTCCTCCTTTGGCAACAGGTTTTTGGATTGAACTGTATGTTAATCTGCAAATATTATTAATCATAATTTATTCCACAGGTCAACAAAATTTTATAATTGTCTTTCCTGTGCATATGTTCCTTTTCTTTACCCAGAGAGATTATTGAGAAATATCTAGTTCTCTATTCTCTAATCTTTAAACACTATTCCAGAAAAATTAAGATGTTCTGGGGGGAAAATGATGACTTATATTTTCCTGTAAATTCTTTAATCCACAGGTTCTCAATCAATGACAATGCATCCTGTACAGAAACAAGTCTTGCTAATGTTATCAGTATATGGCCGTGAGCTACTCTGATGGACATTTAAAGGGATGCATATGAATTACAAAACAAACAAAACCTGATAATCTGATTACTCAACTAAGTCAGTGTCAAATAACCCGCATTTCAATAAAATGCCCTAATGTATGACTTCGCAACCCACGTCAATTAGAAAGGGTGAATGTGAC
Source organism: Zootermopsis nevadensis (assembly GCF_977971745.1). Classification (NCBI taxonomy): domain Eukaryota; kingdom Metazoa; phylum Arthropoda; class Insecta; order Blattodea; family Termopsidae; genus Zootermopsis; species Zootermopsis nevadensis. Next base: position 1,813,858 of record NW_028259145.1, read on the forward strand.
CCAAGGTCTGGCCAAGAATGAGAATCCCTGGATTGAAAGACAAGAAATTATTATAAATTGTTATACAATTTATTTTCATCTTTCTAAGTGTAATTTCCACTAGTAAAAAGCTATCCCATTATGCACCACGCAGGCACTTAGGGGGAAAGGTGGTATAGCTCCTACTCAATCTCAAGCTCAGTACAAGATGGGAATTTCCACTCATACAGCGCCATATTGTCGGTGTCATAGAATAAGTCATTAACTGGTATTTTTATCAAAATCCATTCAAAACTCCAACTTTTGGACAGCTGCCAAGTTCTTGTACATTTTGTCACACACAAAAGTGTGGATGAAGAGGTCCTTCTCAAAGCCAAATTCTGGTTACTCTTGATGGCAGGATGTTAAAGGTGCAAACTGGGGTGGACTCTGTGTCGGCATGATGTGTCTACAATGTAACACTCAGGAGCATTTAAAAAGTTGATAAATGGTATGGAATGAGGACACGGTGGTACTAGTGATATTATAAACATTTTTTATACTAAATAAGTACGAAAGGCTACAAAAAAGTGAACCACTGGAGAACAAGTTGTGAACTCTTCCCAGAAGTAACAAACGACGTGGTGTTAAAATAAATTATTCCACTACGTCAAATTTTGTATGACTTCCATATAGGATTTCTATATAACAAAGACAGCCACAAATCTGACACTTTGAATTCTATTACAGGGATGTTATACTGTAAAAAACCAATGTTATAAAATTAATGTTTACGGTAAACGATTAGAATTAAAACCTGTGATGGAAAAAACTGCATCCAATGTCAGAAGAAACAAATACTAAGATCACAATAACATATCATTATTATTAGTGCACATAATTAAATATTTAATATGGAAGAATTGCTAGTCTTCCAAACAAAATACAAATGCAATCTAACAAATCTGTATTTAAATGGACTACAATTATTATTAAAAAAACAAATTGGTTTGTGGCTGAGAAACTGTTTTCCCTATTTGAATGTGACATGAGCAATTTTATATTAACAAAAAGCCGACAATTTTAAGGCATGATACTTATGGGATACACATCTGTTGCATTAAGAAAAAAAAAATAACACTATGCATTATATGCACTTTTATAAGGCACACTATAGTAATAGTTAATTTAACCTTCTGAGCTTTGGTCCCTTTCTTTGGCTTTCCCTGTCCTTCCTTGATTTTGTTCCCAAGCTCCTGCAGAACTTCTGCTGTATGATCAACCCCTGGTAGTTCAACACACCTCAGACTGTGTTGCAGTAAGATTGCCTGTTGAAAGGAAGAAATTCTTACTATTATATCACATCACTCAAAACATGTAGTAGACAGGTGGGGCTAGAAGTAAATTCAGAAAAAACTAAGTAGATGTTAGTATCTCGTCGTCAGCAGACAAGCGGGCAAAATTATCTTAGGGTGGCTAATAAATCCTTTGAAAGGGTTACAAAGTTCAAATATCTGGGAATAACAATAACAAATCAAAATGACACTCATGAGGAAGTTAGGAGGAGATTAAATTCTGGAAATGCTTGCTACTTCTCAGTTCAAAATATTTTGTCTTCCAGTCTGATTTCTAAGAACCTGAAAATTAAAGTATACAAAACAATAATCTTGCCTGTTGTGTTGTATGGGTGCAAGACATGGTCTCTCACTCAGAGGGAGGAACATAGATTGCAGGTGTTTGAGAATCGGGTGTTGAGGAGGATATTTGGACCTAGGAGAGAAGACGATGGGACATGGAGAAAACTGCATAATGACAAACTTAAAAATCTGTACTCCTCTCCCAGTATTGTCAGGGTGATTAAGTCGAGAAGAATGAGATGGGCGGGGCATGTAGCGCGCATGGATGGGACAAGGTGTGCACCGGGTACTGGTTGGGAAACCTGAGGGGAAGAGACCTCTGGGGAGACCTAGACGTAGATGGGAGGATAATGTCAGGCGGATGTATGGGAGATAGGAGTTGAAGGAGACTGGATTTTGTTGGCCCAGGACAGGGTCTGGAGGAGGGCTTTGGTTAATTCGGTGATGAACCTTCGGGTTCAGTAAGCCATCTAGTTAGTTAGTTAGTTAGATCACTCAAAAGATGACCCCAATCAGGATTCTTCTTGAGATGCTGAAGCTGACATCCTAGATAGTCATGAAATTCCCCACCTTTCATGAAATGCAAAGGTTTATTATTCTAATCATAACAGGTGCAGGTTCCTTATCGAGAAGCCAACAGTCACTCAGCTAGTAAAGAAATTCCCTCACCCTTTAATAAACCCAAAGGTTCATTCTTACATTCAATGAGCTAACCACTGCAACCTATCCTCAGCTACATGAATCCAGTCCACACCCTCAAACACTATTTCTTAAAGATTTCTGTCTTCAGGGCCCTGATGACGGAGGCAGTATGACCTCTGAATCGTTGGTTAACATCGACCAGACTACACAGCGCAACTACCCAGAAGACAGAAATCTTCATAACTCACCGCTGTGAAAACCTCAAATCTTACTATTTCTTAAAATCCAGTCCAGTGGCGAGCACGCTAATCACTAGTCCACCGAGGATGACGGAAACTGATTATGGTCAATTCAATAATAAAATTGGTTCCAGAGGGAACCAAAGAGATCTAATCACATTCAGTTTCACAAGTAGGAATCATGAGACAAATCAACAAAGTCCTCATAAGCACAACAACGACCATATCCCAACGCAATCTATACTATAGAATATGCTAGTAAAAAAGGTAACGCAATTTCACATGCTGTACATAAGTTATAAACTACCTCTGACAGCAACAACTCCAACTTCACAACATCATCTGGCTTGGTGACAGGTGTCTGCAGGATGGTATCCAACAATAGAACACCATTATAATCTCTTCGGACACCAATTCCTTTCCCATCGGTGAAAAGTATCTTATCATGACAAGGTAGGTACAGGCCATGGAGAATACCTTCTCCTTTTCCTGAAACATAAATATCTACTGTAACATATGAGCTACTTAAATGTGAATTGATGAATAAGATAATCAACATCTACAACTAAAGATTGTTCCCTACATTATTTAAAGATGCTGTATTAACTGACAAGGTTATATAGTGCAAAATGAGGTGGAGAAATAATTATGGTTTGTGAAGAGATAAAGGATGCTGGTGGACACACCTATTTGAAAGTACTGTTCTGGAATATGCCTTAAAATTGACAACTATTATTCATATTCAGAAGAGATCAGGCTAAAAAACAGGTAGGTATCCTGTTCAACCAACTGCCTTATCATAGCTATAACCTCAGTATTATACTTAGTCCATTACATTAACAAATTACTTTTTAAACATACCATGAATGTCTTCACAAACTTTCTTAAACCTAATGATACACCTACTGTTTGCAACTGTAATCTTGAGACTTGCACAGTGAGGAAGTGGGGTGAAGGAGGGGGGGAGGAAAGATAGTGTCTGCTATGCTTTAATGCTTCAGACTTCCTGCATTCCTTGCAAGTCTCAAGATTATAGTAGCGAACAGTATAGCTGAAAGGCTCTGTAATTGTGTCGTAGTAGTACTAAGAACGAGGAGGCTAGGGCTCGATTTTGGGCTGTTACGCCATAGTAGTAGTAGTAGTAGTAGTACTAAGAACATGACTACTGCTTCAAAAACGAAGACAATAACCTGAAAAAATGTACATGATTATTGCAAGTTGATAACTATAAACTATAAACAAGAACATGAACTGGTATAGATAACATTTAAAGGTATCTTGTGCTTATGTATGACACTTGTCTGCGATCTATGCACAAGAAGGAATGTGAGGCCAAGGAACTGTAAATCAAACTTAGATCTGCTACATGAAAATATAATAATCAAAGTAGCTTAAACAACACTTCTGATAATATGTATTGGTATTATACTAGTGCTACTCTGGAAATCTGTGTTTTATGCACAAATTATAAAAGATGTGTATTTTACAGAAACTCCTTAACATTATGTACTTAGTGGGATACACATGATGACCAAATTACAGAAGTATAATATATTAAGATTATATAACCAAAATCTTTTAAAGAATTAAGTTATACAAAGTAACAGTGACATTCCACAACAAATCAACAAAGAAAAGAGATATTTTCAGCTTGACACTTCCACAATTGTTGTTGTTGTTGTTTTTAATGAAGTCCCAATAAAGATAACTTATTCCTGCTAACTTTTCTGCTTCGTGGCCACTACATTTTTGAGAGAAGATATCCAAAACTGTAAAACAACTCAATTTCTTGGCACAAGTTGTCAAAAAATAAGTATCACAACTTCTGCCCGATATGAAATAGAGCTA